>NC_141068.1:34272312-34417312 GCF_041138505.1 Cibotium barometz
CCTTTTGGTGATGTTGGCATAGGCAAGGCCTTTTTTTGGATTTCTGCTACAAGCTTTGTTAAGTGAACCTTGTGATTATAATGCTAATATATATGTGTATGTGTGAGTGTGTGAGTGTGTGCACGCACGTCGGGGGGTGTGTGTGTGTGCGCGTGCACGTGCGCGCGCATTTGTATGTATGTATACACATCTCATATACATATACATATACACATCGTAGACACATATAGATACACATGCATACATACATACATATATACATATGTACATGCATGCATGTGTGTGTGTGTGTGTGTGTGTGTGTGTGGTACACACACACACACACAGATATATATCCCATGAAAATTTCACAGACCCATTTTCAATGTAGATATCCTCCTTGCACCCATGGGCATTGAGCTTGTTTGGCTAACACAAGCAATCAAGGCCAAGACATGTCAACTTTAATCCCCCTCATTGCACCCAATAGGGGTGCCAATAGCATTGGTAGAATTATTATCTGTAAGTAAAGAAACCAACTTGAAAACAAAAGAACTTTATTTTTTGTATTGAGGAAAAAGTTTCGAAACCAACTTAAAAAAAGTGAATTGTTGGATTTATATACATATACCAATCTAATTTATAAAAACTTAGTTAAGGTAGTGTCATTCTAAGTGTTACATGTACATCCTTTCCCTACATGCATATTATTATGAACCAAAATTTTCCAATAAATCCTTGGTAATTATATATACATACATGCATGAATTCACACACACACACACACACACACACACACACACATGCACGCGTGCTCTCTCTCTCTCTCTCTCTCTCTCTCTCTCTCTCTCTCCTCCCCCTTGTTTCTTTTGACAAATGGTATCTAAAAATTGTGTGTTGTTTAAATTTAGGTGTTATTTAGAAAATCCTCCTACTACTTGTAGTGTATAATTTGTGTAGAATTCTATTAAAATAGAGAAATTGTAATAACAAAAGCCACCAAAACATTCGAAAGACAAATCCTTTTAACTTTGTGCGTGTGTCTATTTGTAGTGTTACATGTTGGCCCTTTATCACATTATGAGTATTAAAAATAACACCTCTTTAGAATCCAGATGAAAATAAGATGCAACCACAAATATGCATGTTAATCGATTTGTCTTGATTATGAAAATGTGAATGTGTAATGAAATTTTCATTTTGTGATCAAATGAAATTATTTTCTTCAAAATCACTTATTTTTCCATAGATGGCACAAAGTAGGCCCTCTTTCTTTTGAACAAAGATATGTAGGAACACAATCATTACTAGAGCATTACCATGAATGAAAATGGCCACATGAATCACATGATTAACTTGACTAACATGAATGATTCTTAAAACATGCTTTTTCCACATAAGATTCAATGAGATAGTACTATCCCATTGATACATAGATTAGAATCCCTTGTAGGTAATTGGATGCATTCAATCTTTCAATGCTCATGTTTGCATAGTGTGAACATAATTTATTACTAAGATTGTTTGGCTATGATTATCTGGAGGGGTAATTTTCACATTTTTGACATCTTTGCAGTTAGTTCCCGCACAAATTTTGATGCCACCATGGCGGTCATATGATATGATGTGTCACGTTGAGGATTGTACTCCACAACATCGCCTGCAACAATGTCTCCCTTCAAGTGTTGTAAGATATTCATCACATCACGGAAGGAGAGTCCACTAGACTCTATGTGAGACACTCCTGGTGCAAAACCTGGGCCGAGGCAATCTACGTCAATGGATACGTACACACCTTTTGCACCCACGCCAAGCTCCTACAATACACAGTCCAACATGAACATAAATAATTTTGTCACATGGCAAATATGGTGATGAAACATAGTTGAATGTCTTTTCATGGTTTAAAATGGTTTTTTGCCACTTGAGTAGTAAAAGGTGGGCAAAATGTCCAAGTAAAGGTTGGACAAAAGGCCATATATGGATGCATCATCATTATCAAAATTAAGCTTGGAGCATTATTCTCAACTTAAGGCTGGGTAAGATGTGGCATACCAAATTCTCCAAAAATTCACGATGTTTTTCAAAATGCCTCATCTCATAAAGCTCCACTCCAAACCTCTCGGCTTGCGCCCTCTCCTCTTTGTTTATAAAACGTATTCCAACCTTTGGCATTACAAAGAAAAGAGCAAAAAATTATTTGAATTTCTCTCACGTACTATTATAATGAAATGAAAGGAGAATATAAAAGCAAACCTGCAAAAGACGACGTGCATGGCCACCTTCCGTGAGTCTACACACGACTCACGGAGTCACGAGTCACAGGTTTCTAACAAACTCGTCGTTTGCCCGTGGACATGGAGTCTCTGGAGTCTGAGACTCAAGGACGGAAGAAGGCTGAGAAATTAGAATGAAGAAGAAGGCTGGACACTGCACAGTGCACACACTCGTTTTGCATACCTGGAAAGAGAAGTCGTAGCATAACTGGAGGCTAGCACTGAGCAGTGAGTGAGTGGACTGTAAGCGTCCTCGAGTGAGCGATAAGATAATGACTCGATAATTTATAGTTAATTTTATAAACGTTAGATTCTATAACGATTAAAAATAAACGTTTTAAAACGTTTAGATTCCATATTACATAACGTTTATTTTTTTTATTTACATTAAATTTTATAATATATATATAATGTAAAAGAGGGGGTAGGTAATAGCTAGCAGTAGCTGGTAGGCTACTGCTAAAGCGGCATACTGCTATCTATAGTGGTGCACTGCTTTACTACAGCAGCACACTCTAGGCAGTTGACAGTTTTTCTGTGTCGACACAACTTTGTACTCTATCAGGGGGTTTTTTTGTTGTTTTTTGATCTATTTTGACACAAATGGACACACACAAACACACTCTAATGACCTATCACAAAAGAAATCATAAACAAACATTTTTTTCTACCGATTTGACCTTTTTCCTACGATGTGACACCTAGAACCGGTCACTTCAAACGTCAAATCACAACTGAAAAAGAGATTTCGTACTAGTTTTTCTTGATTTTGACAACAATCAATCAAAAGCTAACCTTTCTACACAACTTTCAACAACAAACAAAACTCCTATCACCTTCAAATCTCTCCAAACTCACAAAAACGGTCTATACTCTAGCTCAAGCTTCTAAGCTCGAATCGGGTGGATAACGATGGAACGATTGGTATTGGTGGAGCGTACCTGACTAGTATCCGTAGCAATGGCACCAAAAATGTTAAGTCTTCTATGTATGCGACTCACATGTCATTGGGGATCGTCCAAGCATGCCGCAAGTGAGTGCTCAACTCATTGCTACTTCTAGGTAGGAGCCAACCTCGTAATCGGTTCTACGAATGTCACGTTCGCAGCTCCCAACTTGTTGCAAATGCGATTTCGCTTGGAGAGGAGAGGGAGAGGGAAAGAGAGAAGATGGCATACTCGTGAGCGTGGGTGAAGGGGAAACCGTGGACGTAGCAATCGCATGAGACCATAGAAGGAAAGAAAGCATGCAAGAAATCCAACACCCTTAAGGGAGTGGAGGGAAGCTTGAGCTCTTTGCATTCAACGTGGTATCCAACAAGTGAAGACTAAAGTCAAAGACTTTGCCTTTTATACAAGTACCTTTTTTCAAGGGAGGACTAACCCTTTCCATCTCTTGCACTCTCTCAAGCTCTAATTCTCCTAGCTAGTGGCGCAATGTGCGACCACCCTACTCTAGCTTCCCTCATTTTCTTTTTAGCTCTCTATGTACATGGCCGAATCGGCAAAAATTGTAAGTACATATATTACAACATGGTGGGCTGCCAAAAGGTTAACACACCCTAAGACCCATTTCAAGTTTGGTACCAATTAGACAAGTGACATATCAATGTCATTGGCCGACGCATAATCTTCCTTCACATACGTAACATGCATGTGGAAATTGGGCATTTGGCCTTTCCGACTAGACATACGGGGTCCAATTCTCTTTATACTTGGCAAGATCAAGGAAACCACTCAACTTAAGAACAGTTCCAAGTTTGGTACCAATCGGATAAGTGCATATATCAATGTCGTTGGCCAGCCCGTATTTTTCCTTCACATACGTACCATGCATATAAAAATTGGGGCATTTGCACTTCCCGATTGGACATATGGCATCCAATCCACTTGATACATGTCAAGATCATGGAAAACACTCACCTTAAGACCCCTGCCAATTTTGGTACCAATCAGAGACTTGCACATATCAATGTTGTTGGACAACGTGTAATTTTCCTTCACATACATACCACGTGTATGGAAATTGAGCCATTTGTCCTTCCCAATTGGACATACGATGTAAGATGCTCTTGATACTTGTCAAGATCATGTAAAAAACTCACCTTAAAATCCATGCCAAATTTGGTACCAACCGAATAAGTGCACATATCAATGTCGTTGGCCGACCCACATTTTTCCTTCACGTAAATACCATGTATATAGAAATCGGGGCATTTGGCCTTCCCGATAGTAGCAGATAAGAGGTTCGTTGCACCGGTGGTGCGGTCCCGCTAGTTCCTGCGTTTGCTTCTAACACGACCCACGGACCTTCAAAACTCTCTTGTATGCACCATATTTATCCATGGCCGTCTGTGTAGTCACATTGAACAAGCCGCCTCGGAGACAACAGTGGGACAATTTTAGAACCAACGATTCTTGACGTTTTCTGCAGGTAGCGGAGCATCCACGACAAGGCGTGGGGATCCTTAGCCGGCCTGTTTCATCATTGAATTCCATGTTTTTGTAAGCACTGTTGCAATGCTAGTGATGAATTTCGAAGTGTATTTTTTTAAAAATAAAAATAAATTTTGTGCCTTCTCTCTTCTCTTCTCTCTATCTATTAAGGACGGATCAGCTCTACGCCACGTGGAACTATGTGGTGATCTAGTGAACATTCCTTTGACACGTGTCGTACAATAGAACCGTCAACCCAACCGCTCCTTCGGAGTCGCGGCCAAAAGGTTCCTGGCCCAAGGAAGCCCCCGACAATGTCATCGTGGCTGTTGGTGCCTGCGCTAAAAATCTTCCTCTTGATATGGGCATCCCAGAATTCGGCCTTAGCCTAGAACTCACTGAATTTGGCCCCTCCAAAAAAGAAAAAAGACCCTCAGCCCCAAACACAAGTTAACATAGACTTGCCGCAAACGAACGACGACTCAGCCAACAAAGGACCTGCGCCCGAAGACAGCCTAAGGCCTTGACACAGAAGAGCAGATTAATGCTCAGAATATATTCACAAAAAGCATCGATGGAATGATGGATGTGTCTAGAATATAACCACGACAACGATTTGACCACCCAGATCCTGCACCAAATGAATTTTCAAACGTTGCAAAGCTCGATTGCCTTCCATGTGAGCAAGGAGTTTTCATTGGTATGTGTATTCCAGCCCTCACACATCCATTGGCACGGCAATTTGACTGGCTGAGAGTGTGCGAGAACAAGCTTTTTGTAACTGGAGCCACTGTCCACAATTTTGTCTCCCGGCCGCTATTACAAGTCTAAATAACATCGGGATTCTTCAACGCTTTGCAAGGAAACACCCTCTCCTCACATATCCATCGATGCAATTCCTTTAACGACTCCTCAAGATATTAGGGAAAGGCCTCCGGGAGGCCAGAAGGCAACCGGCGGCAGCCGGGGGCCTTCTTGCCGACCGGTGGCCTTAACCGTGTCGTCAAGGGTCTGGGCGAGCTGGGAGGCCCATTTCCTCCCGTCGATGGCGACCTGTGAGACTATTCTGCCAGTCCTGCCGGTATTCCAGCAAGCCCAGGACCTTGACACATTGGGGCTACTCTCTTCCACAAAAAGACAATAGCAAGCGGCAAGTCAAAGCCATCTCGAACTACTGTGGCGTACATTCTTCTATGTAATGACCGTTTTTATATGAATGTGTGGAGGCAATGATGTGTACCCATAAGCAAGCGGTATCATTTAAGTACAATAGGACGGGTATGTAGAGCTTATGAGGACGTAATGCTGACGTCCGAAAGTTCTTTACTCTGATTTTATATTCACGTGATCACAAAATTTTTTTTGTTAATAACATGTGTGAACATGTTATTAACATGTTCACATGTTAACATGTTCTCAAAATGTTGGCTATATATAGAATGTCTCTATATATATAGCCCTAGGATCTCCTCTATATATACTCATCTATTGTGTGTATTCTACACACCTTTGGGGATGCATATGACATGTCTCTCTCTCTCTCACGTTGGTTCAACATGGTATCAGAGCTCAAAGAACAAGGGACGAAGCTCTCGTGCTGCTCCGAGCGATTCTTCTCAGCAAATTACAGCCGGGTAAGCTTCCATAGCCATCCCCATCTTCGATTATGTTCTTCCCGAAGCCCTACTTCTTCCCTTACACGATTCTATGTGTACGAGGGAGCAGTAGAAGGCAATTTCGATTGATTTGGGATGATTCTTCTTGTCTCTTGCATTAATCATGATCCTCTACATCATCTAAGCCTTAATCCATGTGCAATTGAAAAATTGCTGATCACTGTAATTCTGTAATTAATCCTTAATTAAGCGGATTAGTGACCGCTAAGTCACATAGTCTTCGTAGTCTTGCACCTAGCTATAAGCAAAATTAGGAAGGGTATTTTTCTGATGTTTTCACACAAAATCAGAGCTAAACCAAAGCCTAATTAACTCTGCTAATGATTTTTATAATTAAGCTTAATTTTAAAATTAATATTTTGGCTTTTTGTCTCCAAAAATCATAAGAAAATTATGGCGTGATCTACAGACCTCCCTAATCATGGGAAAAATACTGGAATGATTTTTGCGAAGTCTGATTAATTTATAGTTAATTTTTAATGCCAAAAAAAAAACTACTTTTTTTTATCACTTTTTGATTTTTCAGACCATTCTCTGATAGTCGAAAAATCGCAGAAAAATTACAGAAATTCGAGCTCACTTAGTTTGATATCCCTGATTTTTCTTATAATTTTCTGAGATTGGGAAGCTGGTCTGAAAATTTCCGCAAGGCAGATTTTTGCCTATCTCTCAGTGTAAAATTCGGCAGTTTTCGCCTGTTCGAGCTAAATGGGGAAGAGAGAGGAACAAAGGGCGGGCCGTCTCAAGGCCGAGTTTTGTGATGAGGATTCTTCTTCTACTCTCTTATGATGTTTTTAATACATATCCATACTCCTCTTACCTATCTACATCATCATCTGTGGCATATGAGAAGAATAGCAGTGAAAAGTGTTTTTTTCGGCAGGCTCAGGGGGCTGTTTTGCAGAGGGCATAACTTTCTGTAGGAATGTTGGATTTCAAAGATTTTTATATCAAAATGTAGCCCTGAATAAGGTCTACAACTCTTGCGTGATGCAAATTTTCTGGTTTGGTCATCTTCATGCTCAAAAATTCGCCGCAAAAACCGGCAGAGAGCGGTTTTGACAGTTTTGCAGGGAAATCTGATTTTTTGCCATTTTGGGGGTGGATTTTGGAGGTCCTCCACTACTTTTTTGCAGGGGCTCCAAAGAGACAAAGTTGTTCATTTTGTTTCCCTCTACAACTTTGTAGTTTTGAGTTTTTTAAGATTTCTTCTAGTTTGAGAGTTATGGCTCTCTGAAAGTGGCCGTCGAAACTGGCAGGCAGTTTGGCACTTAGAAAAATTTTGCCCAGTTTGTTCTGTTTTGACCCAACAGGGGGTAGAGGGTGGTTTTTGGTGTAAATTGAACAGGTTTATTTGTTGATGGCGATCGGCAGAGGTCCGATAGTGAGAATTGTATTCCTGATTGGCATGCATAAGGGTATATATGATTGATACGATCGGTAGAGGTCCGATAGTGAGAATTGTATTCCTGATTGGCATGCATAAGGGTATATATAATTGATATTGTGGTTGTGGGTAGAGACCCGTATGGTTATGATATGCTGATGGGTTGCAGGCTCATTTGTTTGTGATCCCGATAGTGGAAATTGTATTCATGATTGCTATTGGTTGTACCCTGATTGTTGAGCACTTGTGGTATGCATGAGCATATGGTTGACTAGGCTACAGAGTCCGAATTGCATTGTGGAACTCTTCTATGTCGATGTGGTTGTTGTCAAGCAATCACTGCCACGTTTCATTCTCGGTGTGGCTCTCCCGATACCGCACCGCCTCTCGAGTTGACCGCGACATGGTGATATTGTAAAACTTATCCTTCCATGCATCTTTTCCGCCGGACCCGTAGTGCGTGGGTGTTTGGCGCGCCCTTGCATCCCTTTGTTGGGAGTGTGCTCGTTGCCCCGCCGCCTGCTCGTTCATCGCCATCTCCCACTCTATGTCGTGGACTTGGCCGGGGCGATGATTATGGTCAGGGTCTTCGATGGCCTTGCCTTACATTGATCGTGACTTATGCCTCTGTGCTAGCTACAGGAATCACATGATTAAGCTTAGACGTTCATAATGTATTTATTGACAATCCAAGGTATTATCACATGATGGTAATTATGCCTCTCTTTTCGATCGACTGCTGATGATATGTATATGGTTTTTGTTCATCCTGCCTCGGTGATGATCTGATTGTTTTATCTTATGACTTCTAAATCGTTACAGTTACTATCTCATGGTCATCTCGGTGATGATCTGATCATTTTAAATCTTATGACTTCAGAATCGTTACAGTTACTTTCTCATGGTCATCTCGGTGATGATCTGATCGTTTTAACTCATGACTTAGGAATCGTTATAGTTACTTGCTTATGGTCATCTCGGTGATGATCTGATTGTTTTATCTTATGACTTCAAAATCGTTATAGTTACTTGCTCATGGTCATCTCGGTGATGATGATCTCATTATCCTTTTATCTCGGCGGTGATGTTGATCTCTCGTTTGATTGTTCTCACAAGGAAGTTGTGTATTTGTTCTTTCTATGGCTTCGAGGAAGTTCGTCTTGTGCGTAAAGAGGACGTTATTGATGCTTAACATGCTGTTACTACTAGTTAAAGGTGCCATGTGTTCTACCTTTGCCTGTTACATTACAACTAGTCTCACGGACTTGACAATTATTATTTTAAGCATGCAAGCCTCGGTGATTCTGACAGGTTTGGTGAGTTTATAATTTTGGTGCCTTGGTATGATGCCATGGTGGTGATGGTTACACATTTTATAGATATATGTATATGTGTTCATTGCATTGATGTAATTCACTCACTACACTCCATGATGCCATGGTGTTGTTCCATGATGATGGTTACATGTTTCATCAATGATGGTTGACTACGTTTCCATGGATTGTATCCATGATGCCATGGTGTTGTTCCATGATGATGGTTACATGTTTCGTAGATGATGGTTGACTACGTTTCCATGGATTGTATCCATGATGCCATGGTGTTGTTCCGTGATGATGGTTACATGTTTCGTCGATGATGGTTGACTACGTTTCCATGGATTGTATCCATGATGCCATGGTGTTGTTCCATGATGATGGTTATATGTTTCGTTGATGTTGGTCATTCCAAGCTATATGTTTTGTTGATGTTGGTCATTCCAAGCTACATGTTTCGTTGATGTTGGTCATTCCAAGCTACATGTTTCGTTGATGTTGGTTCACTTGGCTAATCTATACTGGTTGATTGTGTTTCCATGGATTTTATCCATGATGCCATGGTGTTGTTCCAAATGATGGTTACATGTTTCGTGAATGATGGTTGACTACGTTTCCATGGATTGTATCCATGATGCCATGGTCATTGGATGCACCGTGCCTTGGCTTTGGCTCATCAGATTGACTAGGTTTATTTAAGTCTATCAATGTCTTTTGTGGTCGACAATGCAACCATGCAGGTCTAAATGGCTATAATGGTGGTCAAGTCTTGGAATTCAATCTATGGCAACTAACAAGAAATTTCGTCGAGCATATTTCCCGAGAGGTTTAATTTCTCGTCCCGTCAGCTTATGAGGTTTATGTTCACGTCATGTCATCCTGACTACATGTAAAAGGTTTGATTTCTCTTCCCGTCAGAGGTTTGATTTCTCATCCTATCAGCTTATGAGGTTTATGTTCACATCACCTGGCTACATGCTGCCTGTGGGATGTCAAAGGTTTGATTTCTCGTTCCGTCATCTTATGAGGTTTACTATCCTGATTGTGAATGTCACACGTTTGATTTCTCCGCCTATCATCTTATGAGGTTTACTTTCAAGTACGTCATGTCAGAGGTTTGCTTTTTCGTCCTGTCAGAGGTGTCTACATCCTAATTATTGGTTTGCTTTTTCATCATGTCTGGTCATCCTACCTATGGACATCAGAGGTTTGATTTCTCGTCCTGTCATCTTATGAGGTTTACTTTCATATCATGTCATCTTGGAGGTTTGATCCAAGTTATAGTTGTCTCATTATCTTGACTCATAATATTGGAGGTTTGATCTTATGTCATAGATTTTTCCCATGGCAAAGATATGATTCTAGCTTTCCATGATATCCTTACTAACTAGAATGAGTGTCATTTTCTATTTTAGTGTTTATTTGACAGGTCAATCTTCCAAGTCAACTTCTCCAAGTAACCAGATTCTCTTACTAAATCTAGTTCATTTGCCATTGATTGGATGATCTTCCACAAGTTGACATTGCCATGCATGTCCTTGCGGATGGACTATATTCTTAAGCAACCATATAATAGATACCTTTATGTCTATTTCTTTATGTACATTTTTTCGTGTACATCTCATATTTCTATAACAAAATTATGGTTTTCCATTTGTTATGGAGACTTCTTCCATTACAGGGTTTATGGATCAAGATTGTATTTGGATATTGTTGAGCTTCAATATAGAGAAGAGACTACAAAAATATTATTTGGCATCGTCACGAAGATAGACTCGCACCCAACCTACATGAATGGATCAAGACAACATGAAGATGGATGACCTTCAAAGCCTTCATGGCTATTGTACACATAAGAGTGATGAAGTATATATGGGAGTGATGTAGCTCCTTCATGGCTATTGTATATATGGGAGTGATGTAGCTCCTTCATGGATATTGTATATATGGGAGTGATGTAGCTCCTTCGCAGCCTTCATGGCTATTGTATATATGGGAGTGATGTAGCTCCTTTGAATAATACTTTGTAACTATAAAATAATTTAATATAGCGGTAGGTGTATATAGAGCTGTGGGTTTTTCCCTTGAGCCCCCAAGGGTTTTTTCATCCACAGTTAGAGACCCTTCTTTGAGCGGGGGTGTTGGCTATATATAGAATGTCTCTATATATATAGCCCTAGGATCTCCTCTATATATACTCATCTATTGTGTGTATTCTACACACCTTTGGGGATGCATATGACATGTCTCTCTCTCTCTCTCACGTTGGTTCAACACAAAAAAGCCGGTGGCAAGCGACCTGGTAACCGGGAAAAATCCCGCCGAGCTTTTGCTATACCCGGCGGGCCCGCCGGGATAAAGCAAAGCCCGGCGGGTCCCTGCGGGGTCGTCATAAAGCCCGGCGGGGTACAATTTTCTATAAATATGGGCCCGGGGGGCCCTTTGGGATTTCATTGCTGACAGCATACACAGGTAATGAAAACTTGTGTGTGTGTGTGTGTATGTGGGTGTGTTCGTGCGGGCAGCCACCCACTGTCGCAATGCGCGGCAGGATGTGGGTGGTCCGCCACACGAGGGATGTGTGTGTGGGTGAGTTCGTGCGGGCAGCCGCCCATTGTCGCAATGCGCGGCAGGATTTGGGTGGCCCGCCACACGACTGGTGTGTGTGTAAGGCCATTCTTCGGAATGGTGCTTACCCTGGGGCACTTAGTCGGTAACGCGGCTAGTCTGTGTCCTATGGTAAGTATGGCACGCCGTAGCGGTACTAGTCGGTAACGCGGCAAGCATAGTATCGTTATGGCGATGTCACCTTCCCTTCCCTTCCCTTTGTCAAATGCGGATATATGGTCGGTAACACGGCCAGTGTATGTTCGTATCCTATTGGTATTCCCATAGAATCGGGCGGCATTTTGTCGTTAACACGGCAAGTTGGTGTCGTCCGCTAGTGCATAAAATGTTTTTTGCATATTGCGGCATTTGATCGTTAACGCGGTCGAAAAAGTGTCGTAAATTTGCTTGCGTATTTCGGCATATGATCGTTAACGCGGTCGAATAAATGTCGTAAATTTGTTTGATTTGACTTGTATTGTTTTTATTGTGTTTGATCCATGCGATACTTGGTTGCTAACGTGGCATTAGTATTTCATGGATCAAAGTTTACACCATATTGTCTAAACGTTTTATTTTATAATATCGTGATTCGTAACTCGAAAAATATGAATCTCTCTCTTCTTACCCCCCTCTCTCTCTCATGATACACTTCAAAACTCTTTCTCTATCTCTCTCATGATTCACTTCACAACACGATAGATGTGTAGATAATGATTTTTTTTATTTCTCTTAAAATATACATAATTCTTAATAATTTCTTTTTTCTCCCTCTATTTACTTAAAAATTAAAACAATACATTATTTTTCTCTTTAGGAACTCTCTATCTGTCACAACTCTCTCTTCCTCTCCTCTCTCTCTCTCTCTCTCATGATACACTTCACAATTCTCTCTCTCTCTCTCTCGCAATGATACACTTCACAACTCTTTCTCTCTCTCTCTCATGATACACTTCACATCTCTCTCTCTATCACGATAGGTTTGTAGATGAGGAGTGCTTTAGGATTACAAAACATTATTTTTCTCTCTTTAGGAACTCACAAAACTATAAAAAATGTCATTTAATTTTTCCTCTCTCTATCTGTCACACCTCTCTCTCTCCCTCCCCCTCTCTCTCTCTCTCTCTATTTCGATAATGTATACACTTCGTAAGTAATAATGCGCTTGTTGTGGTTGTGTCACGTTCGATAATGTATTGCATGATGTTGAGTTCAGTAATGTTGTTTGCTATATTCTATTTTTGTTTGATCATTGATAAGTAATGATACACTTATTGCTGTTTTCTCACGTTTGATGATGTATTGGATGATGTTGAGTTCATTAAAATTATTTGATATTCCGTTGTTGTATGAACATTGACGATATTGATATACTTGTTGCTGTTCTCTCACGTTTGCTTGATGTTTATTTCAGTAATGTTTGATATTCTATTTTTTTGTGTTTAGTGATATTTGCTAGATTTACGAAGACGATCAACATGCTTTCTCCCAAAGAGCGCAAAATCGTTCTGCGAGCAATTCGCATTGAAGCGGTCATCACAGTATCACAATGTACTGATGATGTCGTCAAAAAGATCAATGAGTCTGAGATACTCATGCGAGATCTAATAGACCAAATATGGGAAAATGCACAGCGTCGGCTTCGAAGCGGAGGCAACGCTGAGCTGCTAGATAGACAGAAGATAGCAGATTTCAACCATCAGCACATAACACGAACCATTTTGGGGAGCATGCGTGTAGCATGCAGTGATCTTAGAGATGCTGCCCCGCCTGAAGCCAATATGCAACGTCTACAGTTATGGGACGTTGTATGGAGCGAGCAAAGAGCCAAGAGCAAGCGCATGAAGGCGTTGGATGCAGAGTCCCTCCCCAAAAGAGTGCGCATTGCCCAGGACGTCGCTGCAACGTCCAGTCAGGCAGATGCAAGTGGTACAGGTGTCATTAATCGTAGCATCTACAATTCTATGTGCACACATCTTATTGGCATCCCGCACGAGGCTCTTCACGAAGGACGAACAATAGGCTCCGGTGTTTTTGGAACAGTAAAAGAGTATGCAATTAAAGGTATATCATTTTTACCGGAGCACATCACTTTTTGCGGAAAGCACTACAAAGGAGAAGGCAGCGCGAAGTTCGAGAGCTTCCAGGCAGAGCAGGGTATACAAGTGCTACATCCATCGATTGTCCGATGCATTGCCTTTACAAAAGAGGCTCCTTGGATCACAATTTTCCCGTACTATAATGGCGGCGCTCTTGGTGATACTCTTCTGAAGGTTCCCTTCAGATTCAGTGAGTTCACCAGAGCAATTTTTCGTTTGGATCGAGGATGGAGACAACCCCCGCCTGATAATATCCCTTTAAGTCATCTAGAACTTTCAAAAATAAAACAAATAGTAATAAGCATGCCACATATTATGCATGCCCTGGTGGAAGGTCTAGCGGCAGCACATATGGCAGGTATTGTACATACCGACCTACATCCTTTCAATGTAGTGTTGGATTATACAAAAGAGCTAAAGCCACGCATAGGTATTATCGATTGGGGGTTGCTGCTGAGAGCGCCCAAAAAACGGGTGTCTCTCAATTTTGTATTTGAAGCAGACAAGAACCCTGAGAAGGTGGCACAGGCAGTCTCCTACGCAGACAGAGAGCGAAATAAACGACCGTGGATAGCCCCAGAGCTTTATGATCCATTTTTGGCAGATGCATACACTCCTGCATCTGATGTTTTTGCCTTGGGATATTTATTACAAACTTTATATGACTTTTGGCAGAAAGTGCAAGAGTTGTGGATGGATAATAGTTCCCATGACAAAGTTACCATGGATACTATTATTCATAGAGTCAAAAATTGGATGTTTCTGCCTAATCGCGATGAGCGAAAATCAATTTTGCAAGTAGTTGAATTTTTTAGATCACTAAATACTGACCCTACGAGGGCACAACGTCCTCTTGTAGAGCTATCGGTGGCATTCACCCCAACTTTGTAATGATACAGTATCAAGAGATTAAGTTTTAGGAATGGCATTTTGTTTCTCTCTTGAAAATTTGATGTGTCCAATGTTTCAAAATTTTGTTTCTCTCTTCATTGAGTCTTTGCAATATCTCTCTCCTCTTGTGGTGTTTAAGTTTATGTTTTCTCTTCAAAATTTGATGTGCGAGCATTGTTTGAAGTGTTTTTGGAGTCAAGTGGATATTTCTCATCGAGTCTTTGCAATACATATCTCCTCTCGTGGTGTTTGACTTCAAGATTTTGAGAGTAATGGTCAATTTATCTTACGTTGATCTTTACAGTTCATTAAAATCCTAAAGTCATTTACGTTCATGCAGATATGGAGCAGGCGCAAGCGAACGAGCATCAGGAGTTAGCCAAGAAGGCATACGAGCGAATGAAAGCCCTTGCACATGGCCTGACAGCCCGCGAAGCTACAAGAACAGCATGCAGGTTATCGAAATGGACAAATCCAACTTATGCCCAATGGAAATACATAAACAAACGCGTAACCACAGAGATGATAAAGGAAATATGGCCATGTCCAGATGGCGAGATTAAGAAGGGAAGATGGAAGATTTCTCCTTGCACTCACAATGATATCAAAACTAATGCCGAGCGCATTTTCTTGGAGGTGTACGGTCGTCCTCTCCATAACGCCGACGCTCCACTCTATTTTGCTAAAATGCTATATGCTCACTTTATCCTAGAAACTCCAGTGGACTTCGCCTCCAGAGAGGCCACTGTCAACACCCACGACATACGTGAAGAGACAGTGACATTCACAAGAGAAGAACTTGCTCTCATGGTGGAGGGCGCTGGACTTGAGTTAAACCAGGTCAAAGAAAGCTTAGGGGCACAGCTAGCAGAGAAGGAGAAAGAAGCTGACCGATTAACTCAAGCGTCAACTCCTCCCCCGGCCAATAGAGGGATTCAAGAGCAGCTAACAAAGATCAGCCAAGATGTGCAGAGCATCTCTTCACGTATTGCTCTCGTGCGCCAAGGAAACCACATCTCTCATTTTTTGATACATCCTGATCTTGTGGGAGTTTCTGCTGAGGCTACAAGTTCCTCCACCCCCCAATGTCCTGTATGTTACAAAGTATTCGATGGGTGGAGCGGCCAGTATATACTACAATGTGGACACTACTACCACTTAATATGTTTAGTGAGACAAATGCAAAATACTTCCACATGTGCATTGTGCAATGTCCCAATAAATCAAGGTATTTATACAGTGTTCGGCATGGCTAGCGAATATAAACCACCACGACCTTTAGATACAACTCCTAGTGCAATTTGCAATTTATTTCAAGATGAGAGCTAAGAAAAACAAATTCTACTTTTGTATTGATAATTTCTCCAAATATGATCATTTGTACAAGTACTTTTTATTAAATTAATGAAGTGACTTCTTCCTCTATGTCAGTATCTTGCTCCAAAATTCTTTCACCGTTTACTCTCTCGTCTGCTAAATTAAGCTCATCTAAGTCAATGTCTAAATTGTCTTCTATCTCAAGGGTGGTGCACAACGTACGTCCAACATCAAAGTTCTCGTCTACTACATCTTCACAATTGTACATCCATCTGGGCATATCTTCTTCATACTCTTCGCTTTCGATGTCTCGCAAGATCTTTTCATTGCAGTACATGTAAACAAGTTTATCTGCTCGATCTGCAAGAAGTCGATTGCGAATAGTACTATGAATATATTTATACATGCTCCAGTTTCTTTCTGAGCCTGAGTTTGAAGAGCACTGACTTAGAACCTTCATCGCAAGGTTGCGCAATAAAGCATAATGCTCACCACCATTCATCATCCACCACTTCCATGCAGGTTGCTCTTTAGCCATTTGTTGAACAAGGGAGTTGGAAAATAAACCCTCTTTCAACCGAAATGAGGTCATCTCCTTTATGCACTGTACACGATCATCATCATTATTATAGAAAGTGTTTACCACTTTATAAAAATCTTGCACCACCTCAACGTTGGACATCAAATCCATATTCCAATATTCAGGATCTAACATGTAAGCAGCACTGTGCAGTGGTGAATGCGCTCCAATCCATCTAGCATGAAAGTACTTCAACAGAACTTTTCTTTGTCTACTGGAGAATGGTACACGCCATTGCTTTTCCACCACTGAATGCTCTAATTTCTCAGGACACTCCAAACTCCGCTGGACAGTCCACCATTGCATCCATGCTTTTTTGAGATTAGGCGCTCTTTGATCAAGACTTCGTATAGCATACATAACAGGCATCATTACATGGTATGCATCCATCACACTGTTCCACCAACTTCTTCTCGTAAGCGCTCCCTTCAAGACTTTGATTTTCTCTTTCACTTTTTCAAGTTGAGTGTTCTCCCAGTCATGAAATGCCATGCATGTAAATGTTTCACAAACTGCATCTTTATTTCTAAGAAGAGACTCAAAAGTGTAAAAGTGAGTGCAAAACCTAGTCTCCGCTGGAAGCTTTAACATAACTGACATGCGAGGTCGAAACATATCTAAAACTCTCTGTCTCTTGAGCATGAATTTCACAAGCTGGCGAGCAGTGTCGACGATTGAGGCAAACCATTTAGTATCATCAGATTTATACCAATCTTTTAATACAAGATTCAAACTATGAGTATTACAGCCTACCGAAAAAATATGTGGATATTGTCGCTGTAGGATTCTGGATGCATTTTTACAATTTTTTGCATTGTCCATGACGACTTGGACTACATTTTTGGCACCCACTTCCTCTATCACAGAGCTAATGACTTGAGCAATGTAAGCCCCAGTTTTGATTGAACCAGCTAAATCCACGGCACGGATGAAAGTCTCACCTCTAGGTGAAATAACCATAACATTAATTAATGGTTTTCTTTGCACATTAGACCATCCATCACTTACTATACTACATCCAGAAAGCTCTATATTGCTAAGAATTATTCTTTGTACACGTTCTTTTACCTGCGCATAACATTTCTCTAATAGATCATTTCGCATAGCATGGTACGTAGGCGGTGAAAACCCTGGTCCAAACTCACCAATTTTCTTCCATGCTCTCTTCCAATGCTCACTGTCCACCATCATCATAGCACTCCCAGAAAAGTAAATCGCTTCAGCAAGGACGAGTTGTGCATCATCGAGTCGACCTTGACGTAGGCTTTCTTGCAATGAAGTTTGACGCATGGGTATATTTCCTACGTCAAAGTTTCGCTTGCAAGAAGATGCACTGGGTAGATTACTTTCTGGTTGCACATTGTCGTTCGGGGTACAAGTAGGCGATGTAGCGGGAGTTTGATGATTAGAACAACAGTGTTCTTGCTGCCTTGATACATTAACGGTAGGAGTGTCATGTTTTTTTGAATCTTTCTTTTGAATTTCTTCTCTTATGCGTTTGGCCACTATAGGTGCAGAGGGGTGGGTACATGACTTTTTCTTCGGTCTGCCTAAAAAGTGTTCTCTTAGTCGAGGCGCCCCACCTGATTTTACTGCATGGCATAGCTTACACTCCCAATCTATGAATCGATCACCAACGTTAATTGCATATTGCCACTCTATCCCAGGTGCCTTTTTTTCCTGCTATTTGAAATTTGGACTCTATTGGAGGTATCACTGGATCCAACATTGTCCTCCATCTCAACAAATAACCTATTCAACCAAGCATATAACAATGAATACACAAATGAAAAAACAACAAATCACTCACGTATAACAAAACATACATCTGCAGACAAAGTACTTCGAAACTATCTTGACAAATACAAAAGATCATCACATAACACAAAACTACTTCAAACTATCTTGCAAGGTCTTACTACAAAACTACTTCGAAACTATCATGCACATTGCACCCCCAATGAAGGATGCCTTTTGTACCCAATTAAGGATACTTTACACAATCAAAGATCTATGCTTGCCCAATACTCTAGTATAGGACAATAGACCTTCTCTAACATTCACAAAAAAAATCAAAGATCTATGCTTGCCCAATACTCTAGTATAGGACAATAGACCCTTGTCTACTCTAAACTATATCAAGTATCAAGAACCAATACAAGCCCCTAAGCAGGACTCTTGGCTCCATCAAACCATTCATAAAGCAGAATGAGGTAGATTACGTACGTGGCTCAAATGCAAAGCTGAATGACTCCAAATTTGTCCCTAAATCTCCGCAAGTATTAGCTACGAACCACACCCTGCCCCCAGTTCAAAGAACTAAGGACGAGTGGCCCAATAGCCTTAGGAGTGCCTACAAGGAAAGACGACAGCCCCTAAAATAAGGACGTTCTTCCCAAGAGGACACTTCTAGCAACTCGAGAGCTCTACAAGTACTTTGAGGAGAGATATCACGCCCCCAAAACAAGGACTATCTTCCCAAAAGTTGTACGATGAGTGTCGGGCAGTGTTTATATACAGAATAATACCCCGCCGGTGTTCCTTCTTTTTCCCGGCGGGCCCGCCGGGCTTTTATCTTTCCCGGCGGGCCCGCCGGGAAAACTCTATATCCCGGCGGGCCCGCCGGGAAAGATAGAAGCCCGGAGGTGTTACTAGACTAGTGGGTTCCGGCAGGTCATTTCTCAGGTCATGTGAATATACAATGTGATCACAAGTTTTAATATGTTAAAACTAGGTTTTGTTAACGTGATCACGAAATTGTGAAGACGTTAATGAAATCCTTGGTTCTTTATTATAAAAGAAATCCGTGTCTTGAGACAATGGGTTATCAACATCTGTAACAAGGTCACACAAGTAGCCCAAGAGGAAACGGAGGATTCGGCACAGAGCACGAATCAGGAGAGTAGGTAGAAACCAAGAGAGATTCGATGTCGTAGCTCGCGGCATAATAGAGAGAAAGCACAACTCGATGATCTTATCAAGATCCAATCTTTGCTGGCGTCAATCCTGGGCGATGAGTTGCAATCACAGTACCTGAAGCAACGAGAAGAGGTCGATCAGCTCATCAAAATTTGGGTAATCTTTTTGTCCATTCTTTGAAATCATGTTTTGCCAATCCTTGCGTCGGAATTTGATTTTTGGAATTTCGACCTTTGGATCTGATGGTGGAACGGTCTTCAGGGAGAGCGGATGAGACAAGCGCTCGAGGAAAAATGGCAGCAGCACACCAGAGCATTATTGACCTTAATCAAGGAAAGTGTATGGAGGCGGCTAAAGAAAAAGGACGTGGAGGTTGAGAGAATAGGCCGCAGGAATTGGGAATTGGAGGAGCGTGTGAAACATCTCAGTCTAGAATCCCAGCTCTGGCAGAACTTGGCCAAGAACAATGAGGCTATGGTCTCCAATCTCAGAAGCAATCTGGAGCAAGTAGTAGCACAGAGCAGGGAACAAAGCAAGGAAGGATGCGGGGAGAGTGATGTGGATGATGCAATTATGGAGAGTCAGGTGATGCTCATGGGTGATGCTTATGCCCGCACTGTGAAAGAGAACAGGGACCTCAAGGAGCAATGATCTCAAGCTGACAATGTGGAAGAAGGATGATTTACTCCATGTAAACCTAGGTCTTGCATTCTTTGGGGCTCCACATAGAGGACACTCAGTTCGACGAGTGTCACATTCTTTATACAGGCAAAGATGTCTGCAAGGAAGGAGGAGAATGCACACGCTATTCGTTCTACACATATGCATACATAAATACACATGCACATGCATACACAACACGCACATAGGTAGGGGGTTGCACACACATAAACATACACACACTTGAAAGGGTGTACACAAATGCACATATATCTGCATATGCAAGCACACACTCACGCGTACAAGCGTTGCGCGTGCACACACACACACACACACACGTAGGTGAATATGCACAAATGTACATGCAGATAATTGTTATATATACACATAGCAAAACACACATGCGCACATTCACGCATACACCACACACACATACATATATGCATGTGCGTACATAGGCACGGGGCATACACATGTACATGCACATGCATACACAACATACACATAGACAGGGGGTGCATAAACATACTCATACACAAACATGCAAGTGTGTGGAAACATGCACGTATGCACGTGTGCATATACACATACACACGCACACACCACACACATGTACACACACAACAAGGAAAAGCGGTCACATGTACGTGTGCATATA
Organism: Cibotium barometz; assembly: GCF_041138505.1. Taxonomy (NCBI): domain Eukaryota; kingdom Viridiplantae; phylum Streptophyta; class Polypodiopsida; order Cyatheales; family Cibotiaceae; genus Cibotium; species Cibotium barometz. The sequence continues at coordinate 34,293,113 of NC_141068.1, forward strand.
CACATACACACGTACACACACAACAAGGAAAAGCGATCACATGTGCGTGCGGAGACACGTTTTCTGGTCTGGGTAGTAAAGTTACGGGAGCGTCTATTCACGCCGCTATTTATGCACCTATCGACAAGCATTTATTTATGCTGCTAAAGTGTAGTTGGACGCACATATAGATGAGTGTATAGACACGCTCATAGGCGAGAAAATGCACAATGCACACGGGGCACTTTTTTGCGTGTCTATACACGCGTGTATATTGGCATCTATATGACAACTAGATGTGTGGATAGACACAGACCGTAACTGCGCTTATAGACACGACTCAAAATTTGTAAATAAAAAAAAAGCAACATGCTCATATTTCATACCCTTTGCTCATACATGCATGCATTGTATTTAATGCAACCAACATCAATGCATTGTGTATAATTCGCATGATTCCGTGCACGAGTTAAGAGACGAAGCAGATTTAGTTGTCTTATACAAGCCCATGATTACAATTTCGAATAAAAGATTTTGAGTCCACAACATTAGACGCGTGTAAACCATCCATGCACGAGAAGTTGAATACAAACATTACAAAAGTGTTTATATATATTGCCCAAAAAAAGGCTTGTACATACATACACATGTGGCCTCAAGTACGAAAAGTGATAAAGCCTTAAATAAGATCCAGCCACATGTGGCTTCTTCAAGTACAAAAAATAGTGGCTTTGTAGGTTTGTTTATACATGCACGTGTGGCTTGAAGTACAAAAAAATAGTAAAGCCTAAAGCCACATCCAGCCATATATGGCTTCAAGTACAAAAAATAGTTGCTTCTATCTAGCACTACATCTACTACTAGTCGGAGTCTCTCTCTCGTCACTCTCGGAGCTTTCTTCGGCGCCTTCATTTGGATTGCCTCCTTCTGTCTCTGTATATCAAGTTGCAATTTGACACAAAGAGCATATGCATGTATTAGATTAAATCAACAACTGACTAAGAAATCACATAAATGCAAGTCACATTGAGATCCATACTTACAAATTCAGCCCCCCATGACACTCCATATTGCTCCATCTGGATCCGTCGTGCGTCCCAGTGCTACTAGCCTTGTTTCTTCCATGGCAGCTTTCTTTGCTTGCTTCCACTCGCGTCTATGAGCAGTGGCAAGCTAGCTCTTTGGAGCATGTCCTTGCTCTATCCTGGCCAACTTGTCTCTTGAGCAAGGACCTCTTATTGGCAAGTCTTGTCGGCAAAGACATGATCCAAAGGGCCAGCCAAACAACGCTCATAGGCACGAATGGGAGCAAGAAAAGAAGGCTATCATAGAATAGAGGACATGATTTATTATATATTTCTTTGATATACAATGTGCATAGCTACAAGAGAGGGCTTAGGGTATAGCATCCGACTTTATTATATATTTCTTTGATGTACAATGTGCAAAAAAGAGCTTGAGGTATAGGGTACAAAAAAAAGAGCTTAGGGTATAGGGTACAAAAAAGAGCTTAGGGTACAAAAAAGAGACGAGAGGGGTTTAGGCTCAGGGTCACTACATAACTAATGCACAAGAAAGCTAACTAGTAATTAAGAGCTGAGTGCTACTCGTGGAGTGCTCTCGCCGCGCAAAGAGTTTCTACGATCTTTTGGGTCTCCCCAAGAAGATGTGCATGTAGTCCTTGGTGTCAGGCTACTCTCATTGTGATGCTCATCGCGATGATAAGCTCCGCGTACTAGCTTCCCAATCAAAAAAGAAAGGTACCCAATGAGTATACGGTACCCCCAATCACTACACCACACAATAAATATGAGGGAGACATATGCACACACAGCACTGGGGGGTTAGGATTAAAACATATGCAGGATAGAAAAAGAACACATAAATAATGGATGGGAAAAAAAATTTAAGTGAATGGAAGAGGGAAGGGGGATGGGGAAGAACCCAATCCCAGCCCCAAACTATCTCGGGTTCAAGGGATAACGCATCTAGAAACGCGTCAATAAGCACGACTGTACTGTCAAACAGTAGCACCATTTGACGCGCTAATTGGCGCCCTACAGTTCAAATTTTCTCTGCCGACTGAGCGTGATGGGGACTGTCGCCCACAATCCAAACACCAAAAAGGAAATAACATGTGCACAAAGGACCACCACAAAAGACAACATTGCAATAGCTAAACCCCAAAAACACGTATAAAAAAGGAATCAAGTGGCACACCTTGGAAAGGTATGAGTCAACGAGTTCCAAGTCCTCTTTGATTCTTGATCTTCCTTTCCCGGTCCTCGTATGAGTGCTCACACTTGAGGTGGGAGGTAGGAAGGTGTGGGGGTATGAATAGTGTGGAGGTATGGAGGTGTAGAGATGGGAGGGTTGACGACGGCAAAATGGGTAGTGAAGAATGAGCCACTGGCGTAGGGTTATAACATAGTAGTGCATCTATACACACGTATAACACCTCGTCAATATGACAGTGTATACGCGGCTATAGATGCATGTTTATATGCGGTATTTGGCATAGTAGACGCGCTTATAAATGCACTAATAGACTGTGGAGACGCACTAATAGCCGCATATCATACTTGGTAAAGATCATGGAAACCACTTGCCTTAAGGACCCTGTCAAGTTTGGTGCCCATCGGACAAGTTCACATACCAATATCGTGGGCCGATGCATATTTTCCCACACCTACGTAGCATCACTACTACAGAAACACCGATTATCGTCGTTCTTTTCATCAAAAAATACAAAGAAGATGATTTTCTTTTGACCAAAAAAATGATGGTATGTGACGGCATAACCGACGGTATCTTCGACGGTATAATTGATGGTATAATTGATGCACAATACCATCGAACATACCATTGACAATACCAAATATGATACCATCAAATATACCATCTCTGCTACCATCTAATATACCGTTGATTGTGTTGCCATATATATATAGGCAGTGATGTGTGTGAACACACTTAGGACCGTCGGGGCACTTTTTCCCTCTTTAGGAGGTTTTTTCCCCCGGCTTGTATATACGCCCATCCTTCTAGGGCTAACTGATCTTTTGTACATTGACACAATCTAATACACTTTGTGTTGTGTGCATTCTTGCTTCTTCTTCTCCAAGCTTTGTGTGCTTTCCTGCAACCCTAATTCCAACAATTGGTATCAGAGCAGGCATCGGCTCCCAGGGCTACGCCGCCAGCACCCTCCGACTCACGTTCTTCGATTGAGGTGAGTTTTCATGAGCGCTTGCAGGTCCCTATACTCTGCGTCTGAGGTCGTTTCAGGCTCCGTTTTTGCATTTCAAGTTCTGCACAGGTGTTTTCGTCATTTTCTGCAGAAATTTCGACAGTGCAGTTTTCTGCAAAACAGGCATACGTGTTCTATTGTGGACCGTGCTACATAGCACAAGTTGTCTTTTGTTCAGTCTTTGCTTCATTACAGGTAGCTTTTGTATCAGTTTCAGTCAGTGGCCATGGCTGATAACAGCAATGATGTATTTCACATGTTGTCTGCTGAAGACAAACTGGATGGAGACAGCAACTACCCACTTTGGGCATACATGATGCAGCATGTTTTGGTTGCAAAAGGAGTGTGGAACATTGTGCAGGGTACGGATGTACGTCCAGGTTCTGTGGATGTAGGATCTGTTGAGGATGTTGCAGGTTCTAGCAGCTCTACTGTTGCTGCTGTTTTACCCACTACTGAACAAGCTCGTTTGGGATAGTAAAGATGCACAGGCTCATGCCTTGATTACACTTTCTGTCAAACGTAACATCACCCCACATATTCGTTCAGCTAAAACAGCAAAACAGGCTTGGGATATTCTAGCTGGTTTGTATGCAGGTCGTAACGAGGCAAAAATCGCTTACCTGCGTAAAGAGCTAGAATTGAAGATTATGCAAGAAGATGATGACATGAATGTTTTTCTTACTGAGATTAAAGATCTCAAAGAACAGTTGATTTCTGCAGGTGAGATTATTCCTGATCATTCTCTTGTGCAGACTGTTCTTGATGCTTTACCTGAGACATATCAGACTTTTGCTTCCACGTGGAGACTTCTTAATGAGGACAGACCTGATGCTGTCAAGTATGATACTTTAGTCAACAAACTCTTGCAAGAAGCGCAGTCCACGCAAAACAGGGCCAGGCAGCGTGCAGTTGATCAAGCATTTATTGCTGCCCAGCAGCAGCAGAGAAGGAGTGGTAAGGCAGCCCCTTCCACTGTTTCTTCTCCTATTAGTAGGTCTGCAACTTCTTCTCCTTCCACAGGTAGCAACAATAAGTCTGAGAAGGCTCTTGATAAAGGCAAGAAAAAGACTAGGTGCAACTATTGTAAGGCAAATGATCATGTCATTAAGAATTGCCCTAAGCTAAAGGCTAAAGAGGCAAAGAAGAAAGAGTCAAATGCAGCCACAATAGCGGATGCTGCAGATTCTGCAAATGTTGTGCAGGATACAGAATGGGCGTTTAGCGTGTATTGCCAGTATGACCCATCTGTACATGATGCATGTTTGGCTGTTTCTGTTGACTCTCATGTTTGGTATTTTGACAGTGGTGCTACAAAGCACATTACCTCGCATCGTGATATGTTCACTTCTCTTGAGGCTGTCCCTAATGGGAATACTGTCACATGTGCCAATAATGCTTCTTACCCAGTGAAGGACATTGGTAAAATTATGCTTACTGCTGCAAATGGCAGCGCTTTCACACTTTCAGATGCTTTGTATGTGCCAGGGATAAAGAAGAATCTATTGTCTGTCTCTGCGCTTGCTAGACTTGGACTTGTAGTCAAATTTGTGGATGACAGATGTACTGTTCATGATTTGACTTCTGGTGATACGATTATTGTATCTGGCACCTTGTTTCGTGGGCCGTATAGGCTCAATTCTTATGACAAGTGTGTAAAAGATTCAGCAAATGCAGTTTCTGATGAAAAGGCAGTTTCAGATGCAAAACTATGGCATGCTCGTTTTGGTCATCTGAACTTTGCTAGTTTGCTGTGTTTGCAGAAATTTGATATGGTTGCTTCATTGCCCCCTCTTGAGGCACCATTGAAACATGTTTGTGAAGGCTGTATTTTGGGCAAAATGCAGCGTTCTGCGTTTCCAAAGGATGGTTCTGTGTGGGCCACTCGCAAATTGCAACTTGTACATAGTGATGTATGTGGGCCTATGCAAACTCCTTTATTTGGTAAACACTTGTACTTCGTGACTTTCATTGATGATTACTCAAGGCATGCATGGGTATATCCATTGAAGGCAAAGTCCGAAGTGTTTTTGTGCTTCAAACAGTTTTTGCTTATGGTTGAAAATGTATCCAATTGTAATGTGGGCACCCTCCGTTCTGATCGAGGGGGGGAGTACATGTCTAAAGAGTTTGATGCATTTCTAGCTAGTCGTGGGATAAAACACCAATGTACAGTGCCGTATACCCCTCAGCAAAATGGTGTTGCTGAGAGGGAAAACAGGTCACTTATGGAGATGGCACGATGTATGGTCAAGAGCCAAGCTTTGCCACATGCGTTTTGGCTTGAGGCTGTCATGTGTGCTGCATATGTACTCAACAGGTGTCCTACTAAGGCCTTGCAGTCTATTACTCCATACGAAGCTTGGCATGGCAGGAAGCCTTCTATTGGTCACTTACGTGTCTTTGGTTGCTTGGCCTATGCTTTAGTGCCTGTGCAACAATGCACAAAATTGGATGATAAGGCTGTCAAATGCATTTTTGTTGGTTACAGTGCTGAGAGCAAGGGTTACAGATTGTATCATCTGTAGTCAAAGCGTATCTTGATTAGTCGAGATGTTGTTTTTGTGGAAGATGCTGTGCAGCCTTTGTTATCATGTACCAAAGAGACAAGTGTGAGCTTACGGGATGTATTTGATACATTGTTGCCTCTGTTTACATATGGGAATTCAAATGTAAGTCCTAATGAGGTAAATATTCAGCCTATGCAGATTTCAAACGACATCATAGATCAGCCTATTTCTGATGCAGATTTACAGGATGTAATTTCTGAGGATAGGGCTGAAAATGAGCAGGCTAGAGGTATGCCTAAATGGCTGGTGCAAACCTTGCGTGATAGTAAAATTGATGCACCTATATCTAGTCGTACTCGTTCAGGTTTTCAGCATGCCTCTTATGCATCAGATTGTTATGCTTTGGCTGTGTCTAGTATGTGTGAAGAGGAAGAACCTCTTTCATTTGATGAGGCACAAAAATCAGAAAATTGGTTGGCTGCAATGCAAACTGAATATGATGCTATAATCAAGAATGGTACATGGTCTTTGTGTGATTTGCCTATTGGTAAAAAGGCCATTGGATGTAAGTGGGTTTTTAAGTTGAAACGAAAGCCAGATGGCAGTGTTGATCGCTATAAGGCTAGACTTGTTGCAAAGGGTTATGCTCAAGAAAAGGGCATTGATTTTGATGAGACCTTTGCTCCCACTTGTCGTATGACTACCATTCGTAGCATTTGTGCATTGGCAGCTCATAATGGTTGGAATGTACATCAGCTGGACATAAAGACTGCGTTCTTGAATGGAGATTTGCATGAGGTGTTGTATGTATCGCAGCCTCGTGGTTTTATTCAAAGAGGGCAAGAAAACAAAGTGTGCAGGTTGAAAAAGGCTTTATATGGTTTAAAGCAAGCTCCACGAGCTTGGTATGAAAAGATATATGCATATTTGACTGCACATGGATTTTAGAATAGTCCAACAGAAAGCACTTTGTATGTTAAACGTGTGGATGGTGTACATCTAATCATTGCTCTCTATGTCGATGACATGCTGCTCACATGACCAAATGAGAGTCATATTGCTGATTTTAAGGCTGGTTTGAATGCCTCTTTTGAGATGTCAGATTTGGGGCATTTGCATCATTATTTGGGGATACAATTTAAGCAGTGTGATGGAGGTATTGCTTTGTGTCAGACAAAGTATATTGAGACATTGTTGCGGAGATTTGGCCTTGAAGACTGCAAGCCTATTGCTACTCCAATGGAGAAAGGTTTGAGGTTGAGTCTTCATGATGCTGGAGATCACTTTGATGTCACACTCTATCAGACAGCTGTTGGTTGCCTCATTTATGTATGTATTACGAGGCCGGACATTCAGTTTGCAGTCTCACAGGTGAGCAGGTTTATGCATAGCCCAGGGTCTCAACATTGGAAGGCAGTTAAACGCATCTTTCGCTACTTGAGTGGCACCATACATCTTGGGTTGTTTTATCCCAAGGGGGGATCATTGCCGCCAGATTTACATGCTTTTTCGGACTCAGATTGGACTGGTTGCTATGACACAAGAGTGTCCACAAGTGGTTTTTGTTTCATGCTCGGTAGCTCATGCATATCTTGGTTGAGCAAGAAGCAACCTAGTGTGGCCACTTCTAGTTGTGAAGCTGAGTACAGGGCAGCTTTCACAGCTACGATTGAGTGTGTGTGGCTCAGACGGCTTATCGCTGACTTGGGTGTTGGACAGGAGTCTGCCACCTCTATCTTCACTGACAGTCAGAGCGCATTGACAGTTGCGAGAAACCCAGTTTTTCATGCTCGCACAAAGCGCATTGAGGTGCATTATCACTATGTCAGGGAGAGACTCTCAGCAGGAGAGATCAGCTTGGCCTATGTGCCAACACAGGACAACCTCGCCGATCTTTTCACAAAGGCGCTTCCTCGTGAGAAGTTCGAAGCTTTCCGCAAAGCTTTGGGCTTGCTCCCCTTTGTGGACTGATCCGGGCATGGCACTCCCCTATACATGAGTGCCAGCTCTCGTTCACACCATCACTCCCAGGGGGAATTTGTTGCCATATATATATAGGCAGTGATGTGTGTGAACACACTTAGGACCGCCGGGGCACTTTTTCCCTCTTTAGGAGGTTTTTTCCCCCGGCTTGTAAATACGCCCATCCTTCTAGGGCTAACTGATCTTTTGTACATTGACACAATCTAATACACTTTGTGTTGTGTGCATTCTTGTTTCTTCTTCTCCAAGCTTTGTGTGCTTTCCTGCAACCCTAATTCCAACAGATTGTACCATTCAAAATACCGTCGCTATCTATATATTCACAATGACTCTTATGTAGATGCCAAGAAGAGAAAAAGTATAATAAGGTCTTCTTCTTTTTTTGGGGCTTTAAGCTTGGAGAGAATAGTTACCCCCCACAATATGTGGACCGATATAGATCTCTTGTTACACAACAACTTCTACTTTATGCTCATAAAGCACCTATGGAAAAATAAATCGCTTCAACTTATGGAGTGCAACATGAGGAGCATGTTACAGATTCAGATGTTGGGGTGAAGGAGACCATGTAGGAGGAGGCTATTGTCACAGATAATGCTGCTAGTTTGCACAAGCCCATCCTCGATGAGATTGTGACCGCTTTAGTTTTTTAGAATCAATAGACCATGCATGAGAAAGTTGTTGCCACATCATCTATTTTTGGCACGTAGGACACTATCCTTGAGGAACCTACTACAATTGAAGCTGTAAATCTTGAACTTAAAGTGCTAGATGAGGAGGCGTCCACCATTTTTGTGTAGGAGAATCTGATGATTTTTGAGAAGGAGACAACTTTTGTTTCTGGAGAGGGTGGTGTCATGGATGATTTGGAGCACAAGGACACCATTCATGTGGAGGATCAGCCTGCGCGGACGAGAATCTTGATGATGATCACATGCACTAAACTTCTAAGGAAGCTTCACATATGGAGCCTCCCACATCATCTACATAGTAGGACATTATTGCATGAGTATTTTAGTCACTCATTCTTGTAAATCTTACTTGTATTTATACAATACCTGGAATTCTATCTCAATCATTCCATTTGGGATGTCTTTACATTGTATGATGCTCGCTCTTCTTTGCATTACCTGTGAACATGTGATTGGAATCAATATTATGAATAAGAAACTACACATGTAAAATTATGTTGACGGTGGAGAACCTCACGATTAAACGACTCTGTACACCAAGTGCCCGTAGGAAGTCTATGCAGGTGAGATGTGAAATATCACGTGTCACTTCGAAAAAGCCCTTCGCGTGCACCACGCGTTCAGGGATCCTCTCCCGATCGAATTGAGCGAGCCTCTTGACCAAATGATAATCTTCTAAAAGGATAGGACCTGCAGATAGAATATGATTTACACAACCTCTGATTAGTAAACATTTGAGCAGGAAAGAGTTTAAATGTAAGGGAGCACAACTTATACAGAAATCAAGGAAATCAACTGTTCATTCAAAACAAGGCAAGCGAGCTTATCCAATCATAAGAACTCAAAAGTTTTGAGAATGTGCTTACCTCTGGCACTGACAGTTAAAGATGAATTGTTGTTCCATACTGGCGCACCCGAATTGGTGGTGAAGAAGGGAGAATTGTACGCGCTCGAAGGACGAAACTGCGCAAGTAGAGAAATCGTCAGGTTCTAAATTCAAATCTTCAACTAGAGGTTAACTTTTTGTCAAATGGTCTTGTTGGGTGGATTTGCTGGCTCATGCACCGCTTCCTATTATCCACTATGCTTCTTTAAAAACCATCCTCGACTACATGGAAGACTATTGAGAGTCGGAGACGTATGTACGCCTCATTCCAGCTTGTCTTTTCAAAATTCGACGAGTCTATGATAGAGAAGTGTAAATATATATCCATATATCTCTCGTTTTTTAAAAGTTTGGCAATCCATCACAGCACGCCATTCTTTGTGAATTCACAAGATCTACATGACCGATGTCTTTTAACATCTTTGAATGTGGTAAAAATGCTTTGATAGTATGCTGATCAGAACTCGGAGGATTGTTTAAAAGGTTTTAAGTCGGATAAGTGCGTGTGCATGAGCTTTATCTTTTCGTAGCTAAACATGATTACGGAGCGGGGTTGCATGTAAGCCATCTTTGTAATTGATCGAATCTATATCATTCTGTAATTGTTCATCCACTTGGGTGCATCCTAAGTTTTGATATATCATTGCTTCTTGCTCAAGATGTCATCTTCATTGAGAATGAATCTTTTATCAACAACAGTGGGCACCTTACATTTTTGGATTGTGCCTTGCATGCGGCTTTAGATAGTTTCTATATTCTTAGCCTTAAGCTCCCCACCATGGTCAGTGAATGTAGGCCCCCCCCCGGGTTGCCATCAATGCCATTAGCATCATGGTCTGCATCTACAAACTTACCAAGGACAAGCGTTGTTAAGATAAAATATGTTCTCGTTTTTCATTGATTAAATTATTTCTTGCAGCTATTCCAATGGATCATGCTACATCTCCTTTGCTAACAACTTGGAAGCTTAGAACCATCACCCGTTTGTTTCCTAAGGCATCATATAGGATACTCCAAGGGGGTGAAGACCTCAATGAGAGCGTGGACAGAATCCAATCATCGACAATGGCATCAACATAATGCTGTGAGCACCAGAATGGGGGGCCAATGGGCTAAATGGATGTTGATGGACATGTAATGTTTTCTTTTTCTTAAGCAACAATCACAACAACAAAGCAATTTTCTATAGCAACGTGGTTTTTGAGGATAAATACAATCTCTTCACCATCGAGAGATCGCGTAATGTTTCTATGATTGCTTCATCAACCCTTTACACATGAACAATTCATGTGTGAAGTCCTCCATCAAATATGAATTTTTGCATTATTCATGAATAATGAGTAGAGTGCATTTTTCCATCTTTATAGAGAGTAAAAGAGATGGCCATGAGACTGGTGGTGCACCATATCAACTTCTCAAATTGCAATATGAGTATGACTACTGACATTCAGGTAATATGTCGATATCTTATCTATTCACAATGCTACTTCGTGACTCTACTGGACTCTTTATTCTCGATGCTCATGACGCCCAGAGAAGGGCTCATGACGCCCAGGGAAGGGCCCATTCCCTTGGATTATAATTCTTTGGGAAAGGAAGCGCACCACCTCCTCGGCCACAATATGTGTGGTTATAATAATTACATTATATATTATTATTATACTTTGTTTTCTTTCATTGACCAAGATATTTTACTTCAACCTAAATTCTTACAACATTCCTCTATTTTGATGCATGTTCTCAAACCCAGGCAACATTTGGAGTCAAGAGAGATGAGCAGGTTGGATGCAAAATTGAAGAATGATGACAACACTATTCATGTCATTATCACAATAGTATGGAGACTGCAATGAGGATAACGTATGAGCTCTTTTGAGCATAGCCTTATTTATGTATTTTTTAGAATTCAATTTCCAAAAGGCACAATTCTTTAGACATCACCAACTCAGTAAATAAAGCACCACCTTTGACATTTGCAGGGAGGATCGAATCTTGATGGACCTTGTCAATGTCTCGTTTCCATAATTTTACTAATTCTATTCTTGTCCTTCTAACATTTTAATAGTTTATATGATTTAAGTTAAATAACAAGTTACGTGTCACTTGAACAAAAGTGGACTATAGAATACATAAATGGATAAAAAACAAGGCCAAACAAGGAAAGAAATGATAAGCAGAATTAATTTGTGACCATTTCTTTGGCCATTATCTTGCAACACTGCATTTTGTTGTGATTATGTTAATGTCTATTTTATCCTCTCATGTTAGACTGCCTACCCACCCTAGTTGTTAACAATGAATGAAAATCAATTCCAAATAGTTCCCTTGTCTCCATTAGAATATCGTCGCACAATTGAGTGAGTATACAACATTGCCTAAGTGAAATGACACTCATTAGGTTTCCATTCTCAGTAACAATAACATCAAGTAACTCATTTGCAAGTCCAAAAGAGTTCACATCCTGATCCAGTGGCACAAGTTGTGTACCAATCTACCTACTATATTTATAATAAAAAGAAAATATACAATTTTGAAAAGCAATCATGTATTTTAGTTGAATTGTGTTGAGGAAAACCTCACACTACACGTTGTTGGATGTTTTCCTATCCTAACCATCATCCAAAAAATGTGGAATGCCTTTAGTTCCACTTGCTTTGTATGTCAACATTGATTTGCAATCTTTTATTGAAAAATATGAAATAGCTCTACGAACACAGTCAATGGCATGCAAAATGTTTATTTTCACTATTCTAGTAGCAATCTTTGGTCTTAAAGACTAGTGTACCTCTATGAAGAGCTTGGCTCTATATGCCTATGTTACATTGGCATCAAGAATAGGCTAGTCCACTGAATTCCATGCTGGGAGATCTTGTCTTTGTAAAGCACCATGTGTTTTACGATTGTTCAGCAGTTGGTAAAAATGGTCATAAAAAATATACCCGAATATTTAGCAAGTTGTATTGTAGATCTACCTTGACATTGCAATTCGCCTATGTCCCCATGTAAGACATCCCAGAATCCTAGAATACACTCTATTAGTTGCCACTCCTCATAGGATGAAGGGTATATGTCTAAACAAGAAAGCAGGCATTATCGATCAATGATAAAGAAAAAAGGTTTTTGTTTGAAATTCCAATAGCCTGGAAAAGATACTTACAATTAGGTCTGTGTTGTGGAAGATAGCTTGGATAATCTCGCAATACAAGTTCTCTATACATGTATGCATGCTGTATCAAAATTTCTTTTATGCATTTTTTCCCTTTCAAGATTCTAAAATATTTTACCCTACGCTTCCAAGATGCCAAAAAAATATTAGCTCACCATGGTTTCTTCCTTCTATTGGGTTGCATTAGCACGCATGATCCTTTTAACACAGCTAACTTCCACAGTGACAATACTGGAAACTTCTATACATGAGATAGAAGAGGTAGGTTGATAAGGCAGACCTACTTTGTACATCTTCACATTTTTAACTTGCAAATTTGGATTTTTGACTCGTCGTGACTATGATTCAAGAGATGGTTATGAAATACCTTACCCTTTCATATTCTTGTACAAGAAATACCTTATGCTTTTACAATATGCTTGCAAAAAGCACCAATGCTTTCATAAAGAGGCTCATGCTAACTTCTATCACGACTATGATTCAAGAGATGGTCATGACATACCTTAGGCTTTCATATTCTTGTACAAGAAATACCTCATGCTTTCATAATATGCGTGCAAAGGACCAATGCTTCCAGGAAGAGGCTCATGCTAACTTCCCTCCCGACTTGTCACATAACCATGGAGGGAAGGATTTGGCAGATCCACGGGTCTTAGCTGATGTTGGGGATTTTCCAATCCAAGAGTTGCAAAATCTTGGGATCGGAGATGAACTCTTAATGAAGACAGTCTCTGACTCTGTGAAGCTGGTCATGGATCAGGTAGACATGAAATTAAAAGACGTTTCAAGTGATGGTTTACTTAACTTTACTTGTCTTTTACTTTATTTATTACCACATGGACTCTTCTCATCTTGAGCTTGTTGTGATTTAACTATTGCTTTGTGGAGGGGTTGTGTTCACAATTAATTGTTAAAATGTGGTTGTGATTTAACTCTTGCTTTGTGGAGGGGTTGTGTTCACAACTAATTGTTAAAATGTGGTTGCATGGGAATTTAGGTTGAGAACTAGATGATGATGCAAGACTTGCATTTAATGTAAGAATAACAAAGCCAACGCAATTTTCCTTGTAAAAGGAAACACCAAATGGCTTGTCTTTTGCCAATTATGAGCATTGCAAATTTTGGTGGAGGTGAGATTGGTAGTCTTCCCTAGATGAGCACTCTAATATAGGAAGCCTCCTATGGGAATTCCTCCAAACACAACCTTTTCAAGCATTTGAGTTCATTGTAGTTACTAAAATAAAGCTGCAACAAATTACCTTTTAGTATAGTGTCTCACACTTTCCATTGGGCAAGATAGTGTGATAGTTAACCACCTATCTCTCGACATGCAAAAAAGTCAAGACATATGGAATTATTGTACTAAGGACCCATGAAATATGCAAAAAATGAAAAAAAAAAGACATTTGGAATTATTGTCATCCTTTCTTACAAAAGGTTAGACAATAGTTAAAGATAAACCATCATAATGCCTAGGGTTTGCGAAAGAATGTTGCCAAGTAACTTACTTAGCACTAATGTACATGACAAAATATTTCTAACATACATTTTGGGCCCATGGGAGCCACTAGAGGTTTTAAATTTGAATAGTTAATGTCTTAATTCTATGATGTTAATTCTCATATTTATTTGTAGCTCAATTTTTAATAGTGATCCCTTTGTCAAAACGTAGACTATACACATATTACAACTTCCTTTAGTCTCATAGGCCTTGAGAATGTGCTATGCCTTGAGATTAAATAAGTTGATTCAACATTAAAGGATTGGCTTACATAGCAAACAATTTTGAGTTAAGTTCATAAAAATATGCTCATATTTTAGATTTTTCAAAGGAGTTCTACATCTAGCCAGTTATCCATAGTTTTTCTATAGAGAGGAAGCCTCAAAGACTTAACAAGAACTAAGAAGTATGGAATCCGCAAGCTTGGTGCTTCTTCCATATTGCATAAAGTATGACCTTTCATGTACTTCTTTACTGCACTAGTAGGGATACTAATGTTTCTTTTACAAACTTTGAGATGTATACAATTTTCTTATTTTCGAACTTGTGCCCAAAAAAGTAAAATTGATATACGATTAAGCATAGTTACACATGTGTGCTATATTCTAGGATGGGTGAGGCATGGATGCCTTAGATTAGGAAACTTCCATGTCCATCCTATTTCCATGGTTCTTAATTCCAACCACATTTTACAATTAGTTGTGAACACAACCTGTCCACAAAGCAATAATTAAATCACAGCCACAAGCATGTAAAAAACCACAACCCTAAAGATTCTCAACTTTTGTTTTATAAATGTTTTCTTTTCTTGACAGTATCCTCTTCGCCCTTTGATTATTGGGGGTGATCACTCCCTCTCCTACCCTATTGTACGAGCAGTTGCAGAGAAGCTTGGGGGCCCAGTTGATATCATCCACTTTGATGCACATCCGGACCTTTATGAATCTTTTGAAGGAAACAAGTTCTCGCATGCATCATCCTTTGCACGCATCATGGAAGGTGGCCATGCTCGTCGTCTTTTGCAGGTTTGCTTTTATATTCTCCTTTCATTTCATTATAATAGTACGTGAGAGAAATTCAAATAATTTTTTGCTCTTTTCTTTGTAATGCAAAGGTTGGAATACGTTCTATAAACAAAGAGGGGAGGGCGCAAGCCGAGAGGTTTGGAGTGGAGCTTTTATATCTTTATAGATATAAATGCACACATTTATATCTTTATAAATGTGTGTGTGTGTGTGTGTGTGTACATATATATACATATGTATGTATGTATGTATGTATGTATGTATGTATGCATGCATGCATGTATGTATGTATGTATGTATATGTATGTGTATATGAATATGAATATATATGTATATGTATATGTATATATATATATATATATATATATACATATATATATATATATGTATATGTATGTGTATATGAATATATATGTATATGTATATGTATATATATATATATATATATATATATATATATATATATATATATAGAGAGAGAGAGAGAGAGAGAGAGAGAGAGAGAGAGAGAGATTTCTCATGTAATGTTTCCAAAAACAAAAAGTTAATAAATTATAAAATTCAATGAAAATCAAACCCAAAATGTTTATATTTCATGCATTTTTTATCGTAGCAAGTACAATTGTATAGCTTGTCGTTGTCACTAAATTTGTGTTTCTACCTCATTTGAACATTCTACAATTGAACTTCATTCATCCCTGCAAATAAATTGACCGTTCATTGAAAGCATCCCTTAGCCATAGCAATATTTAACTTTGGTGCTTTAGTGAATTTAGTTGAATTTTGGATGAGCAAAATGTTGGGCCTTGCAATTTTCAATATTTTTTTATGCTCATATGTCAAAGATCAAGAATTTGGGATGTGGCATCATTATTTGAAAAGCTATTAAAAATGTCTTAAGAAGAAACTCATATCAATACTTAAGAAACCTTAAGTGTTTAGCACAGTGTTTTTATCATATTTGTAAGATCAAACTTAGAATTTGTGAGGCTCGCTCCCACATGAAGACAAGTACATATACATGTTGTGAGTGCACAAGTTGTTATTTGATGATAAATATCACAAATATATATTTCCAAATCGCTTTCTAAGGATATGCTCATTGTACTAGCATTAGGAGATTTTGATTCAAGCAATGTGTAGCTTTTTTAGGAGCATCTTTATTTTTTCTCATCTTTATCCTCGTCAGGGCACTTACTTTAGTTAGCACCTTCTCCCTTTTGGTGATGTTGGCATAGGCAAGGCCTTTTTTTTTTATTTCTGCTACAAGCTTTGTTAAGTGAACCTTGTGATTATAATGCTAATATATATGTGTATGTGTGAGTGTGTGCACGCACGTCGGGGTGTGTGTGTGTGCGCGCGCACGCGCGCGCACGTGCGCGCGCATTTGTATGTATGTATACACATCTCATATACATATACATATACACATTGTAGACACATATAGATACACATGCATACATACATACATACATATGTGCATGCATGCATGCATGTGTGTGTGTTTGTGTGTGTGGTACACACACACACACACACACACAGATATCCCATGAAAATTTCACAGACCCATTTTCAATGTAGATATCCTCCTTGCACCCATGGGCATTGAGCTTGTTTGGCTAACACAAGCAATCAAGGCCAAGACATGTCAACTTTAATCCCCCTCATTGCACCCAATAGGGGTGCCAATAGCATTGGTAGAATTATTATCTGTAAGTAAAGAAACCAACTTGAAAACAAAAGAACTTTATTTTTTGTATTGAGGAAAAAGTTTCACTAATTTTAAAAAAAAGTGAATTGTTGGATTTATATACATATACCAATCTAATTCATAAAAACTTAGTTAAGGTAGTGTCATTCTAAGTGTTACACATGTACATCCTTTCCCTACATGCGTATTATTATGAACAAAAATTTTCCAATAAATCCTTGGTAATTATATATACATACATGCATGAATTCACACACACACACACACACACACACACACACATGCACGCGTGCTCTCTCTCTCTCTCTCTCTGTCTCTCTCTCTCTCTCTCCTCCCCCTTGTTTCTTTTGACAAATGGTATCTAAAAATTGTGTGTTGTTTAAATTTAGGTGTTATTTTGTGTAAAAATCTTTTAAATTTTATTTATGATTTTTATCTATTAAAATAGAGAAATTGTAATAAAAAAAGCCACCAAAACATTCGAAAGACAAATCCGTTTAACTTTGTGCGTGTGTCTATTTGTAGTGTTACATGTTGGCCCTTTATCACATTATGAGTATTAAAAATAACACCTCTTTAGAATCCAGATGAAAATAAGATGCAACCACAAATATGCATGTTAATCGATTTGTCTTGATTGTGAAAATGTGAATGTGTAATGAAATTTTCATTTTGTGATCAAATGAATTTATTTTCTTCAAAATCACTTATTTTTCCATAGATGGCACAAAGTAGGCCCTCTTTCTTTTGAACAAAGATATGTAGGAACACAATCATTACTAGAGCATTACCATGAATGAAAATGGCCACATGAATCACATGATTAACTCGACTAACATGAATGATTCTTAAAACATGCTTTTTCCACATAAGATTCAATGAGATAGTACTATCCCACTGATACATAGATTAGAATCCCTTGTAGGTAATTGGATGCATTCAATCTTTCAATGCTCATGTTTGCATATTGTGAACTTAATTTATTACTAAGATTGTTTGGCTATGATTATCTTGAGGGGTAATTTTCACATTTTTGACATCTTTGCAGTTAGTTCTCGTACAAATTTTGATGCCACCATGGCGGTCATATGATATGATGTGTCACGTTGAGGATTGTACTCCACAACATCGCCTGCAACAATGTCTCCCTTCAAGTGTTGTAAGATATTCATCACATCACGGAAGGAGAGTCCACCAGACTCTATGTGAGACACTCCTGGTGCAAAACCTGGGTCGAGGCAATCTCGTCAATGGATACGTACACACCTTTTGCACCCACGCCAAGCTCCTACAATACACAGTCCAACATGAACATAAATAATTTTGTCACATGGCAAATATGGTGATGAAACATAGTTGAATGTCTTTTCATGGTTTAAAATGGTTTTTTGCTACCTCAGTAGTAAAAGGTGGGCAAAATGTCCAAGTAAAGGTTGGACAAAAGGCCATATATGGATGCATCATCATTATCAAAATTAAGCTTGGAGCATTATTCTACAACTTAAGGCTGGGTAAGATGTGGCATACCAAATTCTCCAAAAATTCTCGATGTTTTTCAAAATGTTTCATCTCATAAAGCTCCACTCCAAACCTCTCGGCTTGCGCCCTCCCCTCTTTGTTTATAGAACGTATTCCAACCTTTGCATTACAAAGAAAAGAGCAAAAAATTATTTGAATTTCTCTCACGTACTATTATAATGAAATGAAAGGAGAATATAAGAGCAAACCTGCAAAAGACGACGGGCATGGCCACCTTCCATGATGCGTGCAAAGGATGATGCATGCGAGAACTTGTTTCCTTCAAAAGATTCATAAAGGTCCGGATGTGCATCAAAGTGGATGATATCAACTGGGCCCCCAAGCTTCTCTGCAACTGCTCGTACAATAGGGTAGGAGAGGGAGTGATCACCCCCAATAATCAAAGGGCGAAGAGGATACTGTCAAGAAAAGAAAACATTTATAAAACAAAAGTTGAGAATCTTTAGGGTTGTGGTTTTTAACATGCTTGTGGCTGTGATTTAATTATTGCTTTGTGTAGATAACTGGCTAGATGTAGAACTCCTTTGAAAAATCTAAAATATTAGCATATTTTTATGAACTTAACCCAAAATTGTTTGCTATGTAAGCCAATCCTTTAATGTTGAATCAACTTATTTAATCTCAAGGCATAGCACATTCTCAAGGCCTATGAGACTAAAGGAAGTTGTAATATGTGTGTAGTCTACGTTATGACAAAGGGATCACTATTAAAAATTGAGCTACAAATAAATATGAGAATTTACATCATAGAATTAAGACATTAACTATTCAAATTTAAAACCTCTGGTGGTCCCATGGGTCCAAAATGTATGTTAGAAATATTTTGTCATGTACATTAGTGCTAAGTAAGTTACTTGGCAACATTCTTTCGCAAACCCTAGGCATTATGATGGATTATCTTTTACTGTTGTCTAACCTTTTGTAAGAAAGGGTGACAATAATTCCAAATGTGTTTTTTTTTGACATTTTTTGCATATTTCATGTGTCCTTAGTACTTATTGCTGATTACACACCATTTAATTCATGTCGAGAGATAGGTGGTTAACTATCACACTATCTTGCCCAATGGAAAGTATACTATACTAAAAGGTAATTTGTTGCAGCTTTATTTTAGTAACTACAATGAACTCAAATGCTTGAAAAGGTTGTGTTTGGAGGAATTCCCATAGGAGGCTTCCTATATTAGAGTGCTCATCTAGGGAAGACTACCAATCTCACCTCCACCAAAATTTGCAAAGCTCATAATTGGCAAAAGACAAGCCATTTGGTGTTTCCTTTTACAAGGAAAATTGCGTTGGCTTTGTTATTCTTACATTAAATGCAAGTCTTGCATCATCATCTAGTTCTCAACCTAAATTCCCATGCAACCACATTTTAACAAAAGCAAGAGTTAAATCACAACCACATTTTAACAATTAATTGTGAACACAACCCCTCCACAAAGCAATAGTTAAATCACAAGCACAAGATGAGAAGAGTCCATGTGGTAATAAATAAAGTAAAAGACAAGTAAAGTTAAGTAAACCATCACTTGAAACGTCTTTTAATTTCATGTCTACCTTATCCATGACCAGCTTCACAGAGTCAGAGACTGTCTTCATTAAGAGTTCATCTCCAATCCCAAGATTTTGCAACTCTTGGATTGGAAAATCCCCAACATCAACTAAGACCCGTGGATCTGCCAAATCCTTCCCTGCATGGTTATGTGACAAGTCGAGAGGGAAGCTAGCATGAGCCTCTTCATGGAAGCATTGGTCCTTTGCAAGCATATTATGAAAGCATGAGGTATTTCTTGTACAAGAATATGAAAGCCTAAGGTATGTCATGACCATCTCTTGAATCATAATCGTGATAGAAGTTAGCATGAGCCTCTTTATGAAAGCATTGGTGCTTTGCAAGCATATTGTAAAAGCATAAGGTATTTCTTGTACAAGAATATGAAAGGGTAAGGTATTTCATAACCATCTCTTGAATCATAGTCACGACGAGTCAAAAATCCAAATTTGCAAGTTAAAAATGCAAACCTATTCATTAAAATGCTACGTACTATACATAGTCACGAAGAGTCAACATTCCAAATTTGCATAGCTCATGATGTGTCATAACTTCCCCCAAGGGACTCTATGTGTCCTCTCCCCCCTAACCACTCATAAATGGAGGAAAGTAGCAAAATGAAAAGAGGTGAAGCACCCAACCTTCCTCGGTTGTGGAATTGGCACTTGCAGACCAAATGGCCTCTCGTACAAACGGAGGAGCAAAAGCCGTTCCTCGATGGTAAGAGGAGTTGTGGCCCAAAGGAAGTCCAAGAAGACAGGAGACTGCTTGTGCCCCACTAGCAGCATGCACAACCTCAGCCTGTAATAAGATAACAACTAACACACTAAGTCAGCAACAGGGATGATGGAATGCATGTTACTAAGAATTGGAAGCATTAGACGATATGATAAAATTGCCTTAGCCCTTGCGCTCTCGTGAAGGAGAGCTAGCGAAGCGTTTATGACACGATCCTGGGCATGGCGAGACGATGCTGTTACTGGGATGGTGTATTCGGAAAAGTTTCTCGCACGCAGCTGGGTCTCGAGCTTTCTCAGGTGCTGGGCAATCCTCATCATGGCTGCAAATCAATCAGAAACCTCTGCTACAAAGAAAATGGACAAGTCGTAAGCATGAAATCTCTGTTCCTACACAAACTGTTAACTAGAAAGTAAAGGCATGGAAGCAAGGCGACCACCTTATAATAATAGTCTGCTAGTTGGTAATGTGAGCGATGGAGCAATTTCTGGAAATCGGAAGTGGAGATTATCTACTATCTAGAGTTGGTTACGAGTCAGGATTCCTGACTTCTGACAGAAACGGCTTGGCCCGCAATTTGATCACGAGGCCAAAATAAAAGCCTGAAACTTGTACACTTGTGCTTTGTAGTTTGGCTCGCAGAATTTGTACCTAGTACACATACATGCCAAACTTGCCAGTAGCGAGACTCTCGTTAACTTTGTTTGTTCAGGCGTGCGAATACTTTGCCAGTACCGAGACTCTCGTGCGTCGTGAATTTTGTGCAACTCTGACTCCTGCGCTTAATGCTCTTATAAAGGCCAACTTACGTAATAAATACAATGACAAGTTGGTTTACAAACCAAGCTGCTTGCGTTACATACCGGGATTCATGGGGGATTACAGATTCCATGTATCAGGAGCTTGGCCAAAGCTAAATCTCCGACTCTTGTAACCTGTATTGTCTTTTTTCAGTAATGAAAATGCCTTTTATTGAAAAAAAAAAAAAAAAACCAAGCTGCTTGCGTGAACAAGCTCCAAGGGTCTGAGGCAACTATTTCAAAGAGTTATGCATGCTGACTTTTCTTAATGCTGCTTAATGTTAGTTTAAATTCAGGTTAGTAGTAGTTTAGTTGATAGTCGTGAAGTATTTAATCTTATGTGAGATTATTTAAATGGGGTCCCAGCATTTTTAACGGTCCATGCACCGGAGTGATCGACTCTAAGGTGCTAGCGAATTCATAAGCTAGGGCACGGGTTTCCTCCGAGCGTCAAGGGCTCATCAGAGCCTGAGACCCTGGCTGGTCAAAAAAAAAAAAAAAGGTCCATCCCCTCTCCACTTCTCTCCTCTCCTCTCTTTTTACTCATCTACCTGTTTCCATATTTATTCACCTTCACTTGCATTTTTCACTACCCCTTTCCTTCCACTTTTCCTTCCCTTTTACAAGTTATTGGAAAACATTACTGTCTAAGCTTGTTAAAAGCAAGACTATAGTGGTTTAGTCAGATGTAATTGCTTTTATTTTGTCAATGTTTACTATTTTAGTAATGATGTGGTTCGTATAAATTTTTAGTTAAATGTTAAATTAGATTATATGTGATGGCTTGTTTTGTCTTTTAGCTTGTATGACACCACCCTTTATTAAAAGCACATGCTATTATTTAAATGTAGGAAGAGGGTCCCGCACTTATATTTGATGGTCCATCCCCTCTTTCACTCTCTCCTCTCCTCTCTTTTCACTCATCTACCCTTCCCCGTATTTATTCACCTTCACCTACTTTTTTATATTTCCCTCTCCTTTCAACTTACTGAAATATACAAAAAAGTCAAACATAAAGACATCTGGAATTATTGTACTAAGGACCCATGAAATATGCAAAAAATGTCAAAAAAAAGACATTTGGAATTATTGTCACCCTTTCTTACAAAAGGTTAGACAATAGTTAAAGATAAACCATCATAATGCCTACGGTTTGCGAAAGAATGTTGCCAAGTAACTTACTTAGCACTAATGTACATGACAAAATATTTCTAACATACATTTTGGACCCACTAGAGGTTTTAAATTTGAATAGTTAATGTCTTAATTCTATGATGTAAATTCTCATATTTATTTGTAGCTCAATTTTTAATAGTGATCCCTTTGTCATAACGTAGACTACACACATATTACAACTTCCTTTAGTCTCATAGGCCTTGAGAATGTGCTATGCCTTGAGATTAAATAAGTTGATTCAACATTAAACAAATCCACCCAACAAGACCATTTGACAAAAAGTTAACCTCTAGTTCTAAGACCCTGAGAGGGGGGGGGGGGGCAAGTCATTGGTTTTGCAATCGAAATGCTTAGCGAAGGCTCAACGTCAGGCCAATTGCAGAAGCTACGACACTTGAGAAGTTTAAGGTCCTTCAACGCTTTGCAAGCAATCAACTAGAAATGTCGAAAGCGCATTGACGGCAATATTGCCTGCTCTGAGGAAATTGTGTCCCCTTTCATGACTCACGCCAGAGTTGTCCAGAGATTTCTCTCGCAATTAGATTGAATTCTTCGAACGTATTCGCCAAAATTGTGCCATCACGTACTAGAAATTTCAAGGTGAAGATTTGAATTTAGAACCGTGTCCTTAGTACTTATTGTCGGGAGATAGTTGCTGATTACACACCATTTAATTCATGTCGAGAGATAGGTGGTTAACTATCACACTATCTTGCCCAATGGAAAGTGTGAGACACTATACTAAAAGGTAATTTGTTGTTGCAGCTTCATTTTAGTAACTACAATGAACTCAAATGCTCGAAAAGGTTGTGTTTGGAGGAATTCCCAGAGGAGGCTTCCTATATTAGAGTGCTCATCTAGGAAAGACTACCAATCTCACCTCCACCAAAATTTGCAAAGCTCATAATTGGCAAAAGACAAGCCATTTGGTGTTTCCTTTTACAAGGAAAATTGCGTTGGCTTTGTTATTCTTACATTAAATGCAAGTCTTGCATCATCATCTAGTTCTCAACCTAAATTCCCATGCAACCACATTTTAACAATTAGTTGTGAACACAACCCCTCCACAAAGAAAGAGTTAAATCACAACCACATTTTAACAATTAATTGTGAACACAACCCCTCCACAAAGCAATAGTTAAATCACAACAAGCACAAGATGAGAAGAGTCCATGTGGTAATAAATAAAGTAAAAGACAAGTAAAGTTAAGTAAACCATCACTTGAAACATCTTTTAATTTCATGTCTACCTGATCCATGACCAGCTTCACAGAGTCAGAGACTGTCTTCATTAAGAGTTCATCTCCGATCCCAAGATTTTGCAACTCTTGGATTGGAAAATCCCCAACATCAGCTAAGACCCGTGGATCTGCCAAGTCCTTCCCTGCATGGTTATGTGACAAGTCGGGAGGGAAGTTAGCATGAGCCTCTTCATGGAAGCATTGGTCCTTTGCAAGCATATTATGAAAGGATGAGGTATTTCTTGTACAAGAATATGAAAGCCTAAGGTATGTCATGACCATCTCTTGAATCATAGTCGTGATAGAAGTTAGCATGAGCCTCTTTATGAAAGCATTGGTGCTTTTTGCAAGCATATTGTAAAAGCATAAGGTATTTCTTGTACAAGAATATGAAAGGGTAAGGTATTTCATAACCATCTCTTGAATCATAGTCACGACGAGTCAAAAATCCAAATTTGCAAGTTAAAAATGCAAACCTATTCATTAAAATGCTACGTACTATACATAGTCACGAAGAGTCAACATTCCAAATTTGCATAGCTCATGATGTGTCATATGAAGGTGCAACCACTTCCCCCAAGTGACGTTATGTGTCCTCTCCCCCCTAACCTCTCATAAATGGAGCAAAGTAGCAAAATGAAAAGAGGTGAAGCACCCAACCTTCCTCGGTTGTGGAATTGGCACTTGCAGACCAAATGGCCTCTCGTACAAACGGAGGAGCAAAAGCCGTTCCTCGATGGTAAGAGGAGTTGTGGCCCGAAGGAAGTCCAAGAAGACAGGAGACTGCTTGTGCCCCACCAGCAGCATGCACAACCTCAGCCTGTACTAAGATAACAACTAACACACTAAGTCAGCAACAGGGATGATGGAATGCATGTTACTAAGAATTGGAAGCATTAGACGATATGATAAAATTGCCTTAGCCCTTGCGCGCTCGTGAAGGAGAGCTAGCGAAGCGTTTATGACACGATCCTGGGCATGGCGAGACGATGCTGTTACTGGGATGGTGTATTCGGAAAAGTTTCTCGCACGCAGCTGGGTCTCGAGCTTTCTCAGGTGCTGGGCAATCCTCATCATGGCTGCAAATCAATCAGAAACCTCTGCTACAAAGAAAATGGACAAGTCGTAAGCATGAAATCTCTGTTCCTACGCAAACTGGTAAACTAGAGAGTAAAGGCATGGAAGCAAGGCGACCACCTTATAATAATGGTCTGCTAGTTGGTAATGTGAGCGATGGAGCAATTTCTGGAAATCGGAAGTGGAGATTATCTACTATCTAGAGTTGGTTACGAGTCAGGATTCCTGACTTCTGACAGAAACGGCTTGGCCCGCAATTTGATCACGAGGCCAAAATAAAAGCCTGAAACTTGTACACTTGTGCTTTGTAGTTTGGCTCGCAGAATTCGTACCTACTAGTACACATGCATGCGCGTTGCCAGTAGCGTTAACTTTGTGTGTTCAGGCGTGCGAATACTTTGCCAGTAGCGAGACTCTCGTGCGTCGTGAATTGTGTGCAACTCTCACTCCTGCGCTTAATGCTCTTATAAAGGCCAACCTACGTAATATTTTTTTCATCTCTGGAAATCGGAAGTGTAAAAGCCTGAAACTTGTACACTTGTGCTTTGTAGTTTGGCTCGTACACATGCATGCCCGTTGCCAGTAGCGAGACTCTCGTGCGTCGTGAATTTTGTGCAACTCTGACTCCTGCGCTTACAAGGGTACATGCTTTTGGGATAGCATATATAGCATCAGCACGTTACTTTGATTTTTGGCCCTCACAGAGTTAAGAGCTTGTTGGATTTGTTTGCAAACCAGCATGCGGCAAAGTTCGGGTTCACTTGTGCATGCAGGGCTGAGGTGTCAGCAAAGAGTTCCTTAACATATCAAAATCACCTGGTGCAGACATGGTTTTTCCTTGGGTCCTTGCTCTAGAATAGGGGCCAGCCCAAAATCCAATTTCCAAGTATGAGCTGCCAATGACAAGTTGGTTTACAAACCAAGCTGCTTGCGTGAACAAGCTCCAAGGGTCTGAGGCAACTATTTCAAAGAGTTATGCATGCTGACTTTTCTTAATGCTGCTTAATGTTAGTTTAAATTCAAGTTAGTAGTAGTTTAGTTGATAGTCGTGAAGTATTTTATCTTATGTGAGATTATTTAAATGGGGGTCTCCACTCATGTCCCAGCATTTTTAATGGTCCATGCACCGGAGTGATCGACTCTAAGGTGCTAGCGAATTCATAAGCTAGGGCACGGGTTTCCTCCGAGCGTCAGGGGCTCATCAGAGCCTGAGACCCTGGCTGGTCCAAAAAAAAAAAAAAAAGGTCCATCCCCTCTCCACTTCTCTCCTCTCCTCTCTTTTTACTCATCTACCTGTTTCCATATTTATTCACCTTCACTTGCATTTTTCACTACCCCTTTCCTTCCACTTTTCCTTCCCTTTTACAAGTTATTGGAAAACATTACTGCCTAAGCTTGTTAAAAGCAAGACTATAGTGGTTTAGTCACCTTATTCACTTATGTTGGAGAGATGTAATTGCTTTTATTTTGTCAATGTTTACTATTTTAGTAATGATGTGGTTAGTATAAATTTTTAGTTAAATGTTAAATTAGATTATATGTGATGGCTTGTTTTGTCTTTTAGCTTGTATGACACCACCCTTTATTAAAAGCACATACTATTATTTAAATGTAGGAAGAGGGTCCCGCACTTATATTTGATGGTCCATCCCCTCTTTCACTCTCTCCTCTCCTCTCTTTTCACTCATCTACCCTTCCTCGTATTTATTCACCTTCACCTACTTTTTTATTTCCCTCTCCTTTCAACTTACACCCTTCATTTTGGTTTTACAACTTATTGGGAATTTTTATTGTAAATTTATTAGAGTTACTTTAAAGTTTCTCTAAATGGGAGCTTCTTGGTTGTGCCACCTTGAGACACAAAATGTAGACATAATATCAATTGAAATAAGTGTTTCAATCCAATAATTAACTAGCATGTTTGACCTTGAAACCTAAATCACTTCACTCATTATTAATGACTATTTCATAATGAGAAGCAAGTCAGTTTGTCAACATCCATCTTCCGATTGTTTACACAAGTTTCAAATGCTACAAAAACTAGGCAAAATCAAGCACCTCCTAGCTCTTGTAGTGCATGGCTACAATGTGCTCCATGTCACCTATGCACTTTCTCCAATTGAGTTGGGGGACATTTAGCCACCATAGCCCAGATAAGAGCATAGTGGGATGGGACTCTTAGGGCATCTTCACATGACCAATGTAGTTTGCAAACCTGCTTGTCTTTGTCAACTTCGACTTAGAAACTAGTTTTTGGGTTGGCCCCTACCATCAAAGTAAGGGCTCAAAAAAAAACCAAGTATGCAACTATTTGCAACATGTGATTTTGACATGTCAAGGACTTTGTAGCTAACACCTCACCTTGCATGCACACCTGTCTTGAGGAACTACATTGCGTGTGAACAATACCTCTAGTTTTTTGTCCATTATGGGTTTACAAACTAGACCCTATGTATGAACAAGCTCTTACATGTGTTAAATAAGGTGGATTATCCACTGCAGCCCTTGCTTTTAGAGAGTTTGACTTGGAAACCCCATGCAATAATGGCACACATATAGGCTCCAGATGAAGACGATGAAGGCACAACCATGTTGTTTGCTAAATTTATTCCTGGATCTGCTAGTTGTCCTGGGTCCCCTTATGTCGAATGGAACAAGTGTTTCTCTGCAATTTATAGATGCATGTGTTGTAGCTCCTCCACCCCCATAGTGGGATGAGCTCTAAGTGACTTTCTCCTTGACTTGGTAATTCCTATTTTCAATAAAGTCAAGATTAAATCAACACACATTTCTAAATGCTTTAGTTTAGTAAGTTTTTTATTGTTAAGAAAATTATGAAATGTTTATCGATATTCATATGTTAAAATTTAGTTTGTTGTGTATGACATTAAACACAGTTAATAGTATGAATGCTCACCCAATCTTGAAAGGCATATGCTCGAGACACAAAAAAGCTTTATGAGGTGTAGACCATAGTCATTTCGGATAACTAAGAATAAAAGTTTTTGAAAATATTAATGAAAATATTCTTTACATAGAATTTTCCTTAATCCTTTGCCTCACATTCCCATAGTGAATGTTGCTTCTGACATCACTTCTATGTTTGTAAGTACCATAAAAAAGGCAACAACCACTTGTTAGGGTGAATTTATTTGAAGTTATTCAAACAAGTGTAAAGATATACTTGATTACAACATAAAAATGTATATATAAAATACATAATCAAGCATTGTAATTTTTAAATAAACACCTGATATATGCATTATTAAACCTTGAATGTTTACACTAGGCATGTTGGCTCATTGTTGAGCCTCACACATTCTAATATATATTTCGAGTCATCTTCAAATAGACATCTATAAATAAAGACTCTTGAAAACTTCTATATATACTCTTTTATTAGCAAGTTTTCCTTTGTTTCTTCATTCCTTGTGATTCTATATGCCTCACAAAAATGTTGTCTATTAATGGGCTCAAACTAGCACTATTGCCCTTCACTTTATCTAACTTGGCCTTAGAAATTTCCCCCTCCTCAAGCAGAGCTTATAGGTGGTGCAATAACCCTACACTGCCCTAGCAAAGCCTATCCACCAAACCTACGCTTGGAGATCTTCTCCTCCTTTAAAAGTGTAGTTTTGAATGAGTTGCCCGCCGTCATCATGGACCACATTGATTGCTACCATTATCATGGAGCTCACTCACTCCTTGCCATCAACATTCAGCCTGGTAAGATCCTTCACTAATCTGAACCTCGCCTCCTCAAATTGCGAATGCATGGGTGAAGAGTTAGGTGGGCGGACTAATCGATCATTGCCGAAAAAACCCAAACAAGGAAAAATAAAAACCATGAATTTTAGCTTTGCCAAACAAGCATCGTGCATAAGACTTACTTATATAGGCAGGCCAAAAAACTTTCTTCTCATGCTAGACTTAAGGCTTTATATTTTTGTAGATTAAAAAAATAGATATATCGTGACATGTTCAAGAAATTCACTCAATAGTATATGTGACTAGCATGTAAGTTCAAGAGAATGACATATTTATTTCATATTTTTCTCACATTTATACTAGCAAAACAGTGGCATAAAAAAGTTTTGGAAAAAAAAAAAGAGAGACTACATGGGAATCATACATAGTGAAAAAAAAAATCCCAAGGTGATGTGTGATCGTCTAACATGTATGAAAGTTCTTTTGGCCTTGCATGTTCATTTCACAATGGCAGTACATTGTCTAATTGCCTTGGGGTCGGCATTGGCAGAGAAGAAGGAACTTTTAATGCATGTGTGAAGCTGCAAGCTGCACGAGGTGGCTCACTGCAGACACTGATAGAGAGTAGCAAGAGGAGGATTAGGAGGAGGCAAAAAGAGGAGGAAGACTATAGAAACTTTAGGCAACTCCCTATACATGAATTTTAGGGGGAACCAGGAAATTTTAGCATATTTCCTAGATAAGACTAGGAAATTTTATTCCTAAATCTAGGAAATGAGTTTTCCTATTTAAATCACTAGAATAAATGTTTCCTATGTAGTAAATGAGGTTCTTTTACATAGGAAAATAAACTTTCTATGTAGGCTATGCATTGCTATCTAGGAAATATGCACTTCTATATGAAATTCAACATTTTCTATATAAGAAATGAGGTCCTTTATATAAGAAAAATTAGTTCCTAATATATAGACCATACAATAATATCTTGGAATTTTTACTTCGTATATGGAGAATGAAGGTTCCCTATATAAGAAATAAGTTATTTTTCTAGAAAATACAATGTTTATTAAAACTAGAGAATCCATTTAATTTGTAGGTAATTATGTTTGTGATTTCAGTTAATGGTTTATCTTATATATAAGAATTCTTGTTTATCCTCATGGCCAATGTTTTTATATTTGAAAATGAGCACATACTTAACATACTTGTATAATTTTGATTTTTCTAAGATATATAATATAAGCTAATTTTGTTTTATAAATTCTAAACACTTATGTTTCTTCTATACGTACAAAAAGTTTCAAGAGAATTTGATATGAAGGGTAAGTGCACCATATAATAATGCCAATGTGAATTGTCAATTATTTCAATATTGAAATATAAAATGTAATGTCAAAAAGATGTTCAAATCAAAGTGCCCATAAAGATTGAATGTGCAATTTGAAGTTCATTATCAAATGAAAATAGCAATTTTCTTGTTTTAAAAGATAAATGTGCAAGTCTAGTCCATTTTCACGCAAAGTATAATGGTGTCACTTCATCTTTGGCCCATTGGCTTTGGATACCACAAACATCAATCTAGATTGTAAATATATCCACTATAAATGCTTGGGCCTACTGTGGTTTTGTTCTAAGCACTTAGGTGAAATCTTGGCTAGTGTGAATCTGTAGCTTCATCGTTGGTCTCCTAGTAGCCTAGATTGTTGGAATTAATGTATTAGTTAAGGCAGTGGAAAATGTGTAAGCAATAAGGGTTAATGGCATGTTTTCTGTTATTTAAGGTTTTTCCCTCAAACCACAATAAGTTGTTGAGTTAGTGATAGTGTGTGTGTTTCAACCCTAGTTGGGTTCCACACTAGGGTTTTGGCATGTTGGGTAGCCATTGTGTTCTCATTCTTGCATCTTGTAAATGAGTTATGTCTGCTTTATTCCATGCTTTTCTCTTGCTACATTTGGTATTAGAGTAGGCTCTGCCTTGCTCCCCCAAACATTGATTTCTTCTCTCACATTTTTTCCTCTTAAATACTTATGAAAATTCTCAAATTTTGTGTCGGTGCGAAAGCAGCGCACTGCTTTAGAGATTCCTCTATCTGACAGCCAGGATGGCACAATAAATGTTGTCAGAGGGGGTAGGTAATAGCTAGCAGCAGCTGGCAGGCTACTGCTAAAGCGGCATACTGCTATGTATAGCGGCGCACTACTTTACTAAAGCAGCACACTCTAGGCAGTTGACAGTTTTTTTGTGTCGACACAACTTTGGACTCTATCAGGGGGTTTTTTTATTGTTTTTGATCTATTTTGACACAAATGGACACACACAAACACACTCTAATGACCTATCACAAAAGAAATCATAAACAAACATTTTTTTCTACCGATTTGACCTTTTTCCTACGATGTGACACCTAGAACCGGTCACTTCAAACGTCAAATCACAACTAAAAAAGAGATTTCGTACTAGTTTTTCTTGATTTTGACAACAATCAATCAAAAGCTAACCTTTCTACACAACTTTCAACAACAAACAAAACTCCTATCACCTTCAAATCTCTCCAAACTCACAAAAACGGTCTATACTCTAGCTCAAGCTTCTAAGCTCGAATCGGGTGGATAACGATGGAACGATTGGTATTGGTGGAGCGTACCTGACTAGTATCCGTAGCAATGGCACCAAAAATGTTAAGTCTTCTATGTATGTGACTCACATGTCATTGGGGATCGTCCAAGCATGCCGCAAGTGAGTGCTCAACTCATTGCTACTTCTAGGTAGGAGCCAACCTCGTAATCGGTTCTACGAATGTCACGTTCGCAGCTCCCAACTTGTTGCAAATGCGATTTCGCTTGGAGAGGAGAGGGAGAGGGAAAGAGAGAAGATGGCATACTCGTGAGCGTGGGTGAAGGGGAAACCGTGGACGTAGCAATCGCATGAGACCATACAAGGAAAGAAAGCATGCAAGAAAT
Organism: Cibotium barometz; assembly: GCF_041138505.1. NCBI lineage: Eukaryota > Viridiplantae > Streptophyta > Polypodiopsida > Cyatheales > Cibotiaceae > Cibotium > Cibotium barometz. Next base: position 34,324,610 of record NC_141068.1, read on the forward strand.
CCAACACCCTTAAGGGAGTGGAGGGAAGCTTGAGCTCTTTGCATTCAACGTGGTATCCAACAAGTGAAGACTAAAGTCAAAGACTTTGCCTTTTATACAAGTACCTTTTTTCAAGGGAGGACTAACCCTTTCCATCTCTTGCACTCTCTCAAGCTCTAATTCTCCTAGCTAGTGGCGCAATGTGCGACCACCCTACTCTAGCTTCCCTCATTTTCTTTTTAGCTCTCTATGTACATGGCCGAATCGGCAAAAATTATAAGTACATATATTACAACATGGTGGGCTGCCAAAAGGTTAACACACCCTAAGACCCATTTCAAGTTTGGTACCAATTAGACAAGTGACATATCAATGTCATTGGCCGACGCATAATCTTCCTTCACATACGTAACATGCATGTGGAAATTGGGCATTTGGCCTTTCCGACTAGACATACGGGGTCCAATTCTCTTTATACTTGGCAAGATCAAGGAAACCACTCAACTTAAGAACAGTTCCAAGTTTGGTACCAATCGGATAAGTGCATATATCAATGTCGTTGGCCAGCCTGTATTTTTCCTTCACATACGTACCATGCATATAGAAATTGGGGCATTTGCACTTCCCGATTGGACATATGGCATCTAATCCACTTGATACATGTCAAGATCATGGAAAACACTCACCTTAAGACCCCTGCCAATTTTGGTACCAATCAGAGACTTGTACATATCAATGGTGTTGGCCAACGTGTAATTTTCCTTCACATACATACCACGTGTATGGAAATTGAGCCATTTGTCCTTCCCAATTGGACATACGATGTAAGATGCTCTTGATACTTGTCAAGATCATGTAAAAAACTCACCTTAAAATCCATGCCAAATTTGGTACCAACCGAATAAGTGCACATATCAATGTCGTTGGCCGACCCACATTTTTCCTTCACGTAAATACCATGTATATAGAAATCGGGGCATTTGGCCTTCCCGATAGCAGATAAGAGGTTCGTTGCACCGGTGGTGCGGTCCCGCCAGTTCCTGCGTTTGCTTCTAACACGACCCACGGACCTTCAAAACTCTCTTGTATGCACCATATTTATCCATGGCCGTCTGTGTAGTCACATTGAACAAGCCGCCTCGGAGACAACAGTGGGACAATTTTAGAACCAACGATTCTTGACGTTTTCTGCAGGTAGCGGAGCATCCACGACAAGGCGTGGGGATCCTTAGCCGGCCTGTTTCATCATTGAATTCCATGTTTTTGTAAGCACTGTTGCAATGCTAGTGATGAATTTCGAAGTGTAATTTTTTAAAAATAAAAATAAATTTTGTGCCTTCTCTCTTCTCTTCTCTCTATCTATTAAGGACGGATCAGCTCTACGCCACGTGGAACTATGTGGTGATCTAGTGAACATTCCTTTGACATGTGTCGTACAATAGAACCGTCAACCCAACCGCTCCTTCGGAGTCGCGGCCAAAAGGTTCCTGGCCCAAGGAAGCCCCCGACAATGTCATCGTGGCTGTTGGTGCCTGCGCTAAAAATCTTCCTCTTGATATGGGCAACCCAGAATTCGGCCTTAGCCTAGAACTCACTGAATTTGGCCCCTCCAAAAAAGAAAAAAGACCCTCAGCCCCAAACACAAGTTAACATAGACTTGCCGCAAACGAACGACGACTCAGCCAACAAAGGACCTGCGCCCGAAGACAGCCTAAGGCCTTGACACAGAAGAGCAGATTAATGCTCGGAATATATTCACAAAAAGCATCGATGGAATGATGGATGTGTCTAGAATATAACCACGACAACGATTTGACCACCCAGATCCTGCGCCAAATGAATTTTCAAACGTTGCAAAGCTCGATTGCCTTCCATGTGAGCAAGGAGTTTTCATTGGTATGTGTATTCCAGCCCTCACACATCCATTGGCACGGCAATTTGACTGGCTGAGAGTGTGCGAGAACAAGCTTTTTGTAACTGGAGCCACTGTCCACAATTTTGTCTCCCGGCCGCTATTACAAGTCTAAATAACATCGGGATTCTTCAACGCTTTGCAAGGAAACAGCCTCTCCTCACATATCCATCGATGCAATTCCTTTAACGACTCCTCAAGATATTAGGGAAAGGCCTCCGGGAGGCCAGAAGGCAACCGGCGGCAGCCGGGGGCCTTCTTGCCGACCGGTGGCCTTAACCGTGTCGTCAAGGGTCTGGGCGAGCTGGGAGGCCCATTTCCTCCCGTCGATGGCGACCTGTGAGACTATTCTGCCAGTCCTGCCGGTATTCCAGCAAGCCCAGGACCTTGACACATTGGGGCTACTCTCTTCCACAAAAAGACAATAGCAAGCGGCAAGTCAAAGCCATCTCGAACTACTGTGGCGTACATTCTTCTATGTAATGACCATTTTTATATGAATGTGTGGAGGCAATGATGTGTACCCATAAGCAAGCGGTATCATTTAAGTACAATAGGACGGGTATGTAGAGCTTATGAGGACGTAATGCTGACGTCCGAAAGTTCTTTATCATAAAAGAAATCCGCGTCTTGAGACAATGGGTTATCAACGTCTGTAACAAGGTCACACAGGTAGCCCAAGAGGAGACGGAGGATTCGGCACAGAGCACGAATCAGGAGAGTAGGTAGAAACCAAGAGGGATTCGATGTCGTAGCTCGCGGCATAATAGAGAGAAAGCACAACTCGATGATCTTATCAAGATCCAATCTTTGCTGGCGTCAATCCTGGGCGATGAGTTGCAATCACAGTACCTGAAGCAACGAGAAGAGGTCGATCAGCTCATCAAAATTTGGGTAATCTTTTTGTCCATTCTTTGAAATCATGTTTTGCCAATCCTTGCGTCGGAATTTGATTTTTGGAATTTCGACCTTTGGATCTGATGGTGGAACGGTCTTCAAGGAGAGCGGATGAGACAAGCGCTCGAGGAAAAACGGCAGCAGCACACCAGAGCATTATTGACCTTAATCAAGGAAAGTGTATGGAGGCGGCTAAAGAAAAAGGACGTGGAGGTTGAGAGAATAGGCCGCAGGAATTGGGAATTGGAGGAGCGTGTGAAACATCTCAGTCTAGAATCCCAGCTCTGGCAGAACTTGGCCAAGAACAATGAGGCTATGGTCTCCAATCTCAGAAGCAATCTGGAGCAAGTAGTAGCACAGAGCAGGGAACAAAGCAAGGAAGGATGCGGGGAGAGTGATGTGGATGATGCAATTATGGAGAGTCAGGTGATGCTCATGGGTGATGCTTATGCCCGCACTGTGAAAGAGAACAGGGACCTCAAGGAGCAATGATCTCAAGCTGACAATGTGGAAGAAGGATGATTTACTCCATGTAAACCTAGGTCTTGCATTCTTTGGGGCTCCACATAGAGGACACTCAGTTCGACGAGTGTCACATTCTTTATACAGGCAAAGATGTGTGCAAGGAAGGAGGAGAATGCACACGCTATTCGTTCTACACATATGCATACATAAATACACATGCACATGCATACACAACACGCACATAGGTAGGGGGTTGCACACATAAACATACACACACTTGAAAGGGTGTACACAAATGCACATACATTTGCATATGCAAGCACACACTCACGCGTACAAGCATTGCGCGCGCGCACACACACACACACACACGTAGGTGAATATGCACAAATGTACATGCAGATAATTGTTATATATACACATAGCAAAACACACATGCGCACATTCACGCATACACCACACACACATACATATATGCATGTGCGTACATAGGCACGGGGCATACACATGTACATGCACATGCATACACAACATACACATAGACAGGGGGTGCATAAACATACTCATACACAAACATGCAAGTGTGTGGAAACATGCACGTATGCACGTGTGCATATACACATACACACGCACACACCACACACATGTACACACACAACAAGGAAAAGCGGTCACATGTACGTGTGCATATACACATACACACGTACACACACAACAAGGAAAAGCGGTCACATGTGCGTGCGTAGACACGTTTTCTGGTCTGGGTAGTAAAGTTACGGGAGCGTCTATTCACGCCGCTATTTATGCACCTATCGACAAGCATTTATTTATGCTGCTAAAGTGGCACATATAGATGAGTGTATAGACACGCTCACAGACGAGAAAATGCACAATGCACACAGGGCATTTTTTTGCGTGTCTATACACGCGTGTATATTGGCATCTATATGACAACTAGATGCGTGGATAGACACAGACCGTAACTGCGCTTATAGACACGACTCAAAATTTGTAAATAAAAAAAAAGCAACATGCTCATATTTCATACCCTTTGCTCATACATGCTTGCATTGTATTTAATGCAACCAACATCAATGCATTGTGTATAATTCGCATGATTCCGTGCACGAGTTAAGAGACGAAGCAGATTTAGTTGTCTTATACAAGCCCATGATTACAATTTCGAATAAAAGATTTTGAGTCCACAACATTAGACGCGTGTAAACCATCCATGCACGAGAAGTTGAATACAAACATTACAAAAGTGTTTATATATATTGCCCAAAAAAAGGCTTGTACATACATACACATGTGGCCTCAAGTACGAAAAGTGATAAAGCCTTAAATAAGATCCAGCCACATGTGGCTTCTTCAAGTACAAAAAATAGTGGCTTTGTAGGTTTGTTTATACATGCACGTGTGGCTTGAAGTACAAAAAAATAGTAAAGCCTAAAGCCACATCCAGCCATATATGGCTTCAAGTACAAAAAATAGTTGCTTCTATCTAGCACTACATCTACTACTAGTCGGAGTCTCTCTCTCCTCACTCTCGGAGCTTTCTTCGGCGCCTTCATCTGGATTGCCTCCTTCTGTCTCTGTATATCAAGTTGCAATCTGACACAAAGAGCATATGCATGTATTAGATTAAATCAACAACTGACTAAGAAATCACATAAATGCAAGTCACATTGAGATCCATACTTACAAATTCAGCCCCCCATGACACTCCATATTGCTCCATCTGGATCCGTCGTGCGTCCCAGTGCTACTAGCCTTGTTTCTTCCATGGCAGCTTTCTTTGCTTGCTTCCACTTGCGTCTATGAGCAGTGGCAAGCTAGCTCTTTGGAGCATGTCCTTGCTCTATCCTGGCCAACTTGTCTCTTGAGCAAGGACCTCTTATTGGCAAGTCTTGTCGGCAAAGACATGATCCAAAGGGCCAGCCAAACAACGCTCATAGGCACGAATGGGAGCAAGAAAAGAAGGCTATCATAGAATAGAGGACATGATTTATTATATATTTCTTTGATATACAATGTGCATAGCTACAAGAGAGGGCTTAGGGTATAGCATCCGACTTTATTATATATTTCTTTGATGTACAATGTGCAAAAAAGAGCTTGAGGTATAGGGTACAAAAAAAAGAGCTTAGGGTATAGGGTACAAAAAAGAGCTTAGGGTACAAAAAAGAGACGAGAGGGGTTTAGGCTCAGGGTCACTACATAACTAATGCACAAGAAAGCTAACTAGTAATTAAGAGCTGAGTGCTACTCGTGGAGTGCTCTCGCCACGCAAAGAGTTTCTACGATCTTTTGGGTCTCCCCAAGAAGATGTGCATGTAGTCCTTGGTGTCAGGCTACTCTCATTGTGATGCTCATCGCGATGATAAGCTCCGCGTACTAGCTTCCCAATCAAAAAAGAAAGGTACCCAACGAGTATACGGTACCCCCAATCACTACACCACACAATAAATATGAGGGAGACATATGCACACACAGCACTGGGGGGTTAGGATTAAAACATATGCAAGATAGAAAAAGAACACATAAATAATGGATGGGAAAAAAAATTTAAGTGAATGGAAGAGGGAAGGGGGATGGGGAAGAACCCAATCCCAGCCCCAAACTATCTCGGGTTCAAGGGGTAACGCATCTAGAAACGCGTCAATAAGCACGACTGTACTGTCAAACAGTAGCACCATTTGACGCGCTAATTGGCGCCCTACAGTTCAAATTTTCTCTGCCGACTGAGCGTGATGGGGACTGTCGCCCACAATCCAAACACCAAAAAGAAAATAACATGTGCACAAAGGACCACCACAAAAGACAACATTGCAATAGCTAAACCCCAAAAACACGTATAAAAAAGGAATCAAGTGGCACACCTTGGAAAGGTATGAGTCAACGAGTTCCAAGTCCTCTTTGATTCTTGATCTTCCTTTCCCGGTCCTCGTATGAGTGCTCACACTTGAGGTGGGAGGTAGAAAGGTGTGGGGGTATGAATAGTGTGGAGGTATGGAGGTGTAGAGATGGGAGGGTTGACGACGGCAAAATGTGTAGTGAAGAATGAGCCACTGGCGTAGGGTTATAACATAGTAGTGCATCTATACACGCGTATAACACCTCGTCAATATGACAGTGTATACGCGGCTATAGATGCATGTTTATATGCGGTATTTGGCATAGTAGATGCGCTTATAAATGCACTAATAGACTGTGGAGACGCACTGATAGCCGCATATCATACTTGGTAAAGATCATGGAAACCACTTGCCTTAAGGACCCTGTCAAGTTTGGTGGACAAGTTCACATACCAATATCGTGGGCCGATGCATATTTTCCCACACCTACGTAGCATCACTACTACAGAAACACCGATTATCGTCGTTCTTTTCATCAAAAAATACAAAGAAGATGATTTTCTTTTGACCAGAAAAATGATGGTATGTGACGGCATAACCGACGGTATCTTCGACGGTATAATTGATGGTATAATTGATGCACAATACCATCGAACATACCATTGACAATACCAAATATGATACCATCAAATATACCATCTCTGCTACCATCTAATATACCGTTGATTGTGTTGCCATATATATATAGGCAGTGATGTGTGTGAACACACTTAGGACCGTCGGGGCACTTTTTCCCTCTTTAGGAGGTTTTTTCCCCCGGCTTGTATATACGCCCATCCTTCTAGGGCTAACTGATCTTTTGTACATTGACACAATCTAATACACTTTGTGTTGTGTGCATTCTTACTTCTTCTTCTCCAAGCTTTGTGTGCTTTCCTGCAACCCTAATTCCAACAATTGGTATCAGAGCAGGCATCGGCTCCCAGGGCTACGCCGCCAACACCCTCCGACTCACGTTCTTCGATTGAGGCGAGTTTTCATGAGCGCTTGCAGGTCCCTATACTCTGCGTCTAAGGTCGTTTCAGGCTCCGTTTTTGCATTTCAAGTTCTGCACAGGTGTTTTCGTCATTTCTGCAGAAATTTTGACAATGCAGTTTTCTGCAAAACAGGCATACGTGTTCTATTGTGGACCGTGCTACATAGCACAAGTTGTCTTCTGTTCAGTCTTTGCTTCATTACAGGTAGCTTTTGTATCAGTTTCAGTCAGTGGCCATGGCTGATAACAGCAATGATGTATTTCACACGTTGTCTGCTGAAGACAAACTGGATGGAGACAGCAACTACCCACTTTGGGCATACATGATGCAGCATGTTTTGGTTGCAAAAGGAGTGTGGAACATTGTGCAGGGTACGGATGTACGTCCAGGTTCTGTGGATGTAGGATCTGTTGAGGATGTTGCAGGTTCTAGCAGCTCTACTGTTGCAGCTGTTTTACCCACTACTGAACAAGCTCGTTTGGGATAGTAAAGATGCGCAGGCTCATGCCTTGATTACACTTTCTGTCAAACGTAACATCACCCCACATATTCGTTCAGCTAAAACAGCAAAACAGGCTTGGGATATTCTAGCTAGTTTGTATGCAGGTCGTAACGAGGCAAAAATCGCTTACCTGCGTAAAGAGCTAGAATTGAAGATTATGCAAGAAGATGATGACATGAATGTTTTTCTTACTGAGATTAAAGATCTCAAAGAACAGTTGATTTCTGCAGGTGAGATTATTCCTGATCATTCTCTTGTGCAGACTGTTCTTGATGCTTTACCTGAGACATATCAGACTTTTGCTTCCACGTGGAGACTTCTTAATGAGGACAGACCTGATGCTGTCAAGTATGATACTTTAGTCAACAAACTCTTGCAAGAAGCGCAGTCCAGGCAAAACAGGGCCAGACAGCGTGCAGTTGATCAAGCATTTATTGCTGCCCAGCAGCAGCAGAGAAGGAGTGGTAAGGCAGCCCCTTCCACTGTTTCTTCTCCTATTAGTAGGTCTGCAACTTCTTCTCCTTCCACAGGTAGCAACAATAAGTCTGGCAAGAAAAAGACTAGGTGCAACTATTGTAAGGCAAATGATCATGTCATTAAGAATTGCCCTAAGCTAAAGGCTAAAGAGGCAAAGAAGAAAGAGTCAAATGCAGCCACAATAGCGGATGCTTCTACAAATGCAGATTCTGCAAATGTTGTGCAGGATACAGAATGGGCGTTTAGCGTGTATTGCCAGTATGACCCATCTGTACATGATGCATGTTTGGCTGTTTCTGTTGACTCTCATGTTTGGTATTTTGACAGTGGTGCTACAAAGCACATTACCTCGCATCGTGATATGTTCACTTCTCTTGAGGCTGTCCCTAATGGGAATACTGTCACATGTGCCAATAATGCTTCTTACCCAGTGAAGGGCATTGGTAAAATTATGCTTACTGCTGCAAATGGCAGCGCTTTCACACTTTCAGATGCTTTGTATGTGCCAGGGATAAAGAAGAATCTATTGTCTGTCTCTGCGCTTGCTAGACTTGGACTTGTAGTCAAATTTGTGGATGACAGATGTACTGTTCATGATTTGACTTCTGGTGATACGATTATTGTATCTGGCACCTTGTTTCGTGGGCCGTATAGGCTCAATTCTTATGACAAGTGTGTAAAAGATTCAGCAAATGCAGTTTCTGATGAAAAGGCAGTTTCAGATGCAAAACTATGGCATGCTCGTTTTGGTCATCTGAACTTTGCTAGTTTGCTGTGTTTGCAGAAATTTGATATGGTTGCTTCATTGCCCCCTCTTGAGGCACCATTGAAACATGTTTGTGAAGGCTGTATTTTGGGCAAAATGCAGCGTTCTGCGTTTCCAAAGGATGGTTCTGTGTGGGCCACTCGCAAATTGCAACTTGTACATAGTGATGTATGTGGGCCTATGCAAACTCCGTCATTTGGTAAACACTTGTACTTCGTGACTTTCATTGATGATTACTCAAGGCATGCATGGGTATATCCATTGAAGGCAAAGTCCGAAGTGTTTTTGTGCTTCAAACAGTTTTTGCTTATGGTTGAAAATGTATCCAATTGTAATGTGGGCACCCTCCGTTCTGATCGAGGGGGGGAGTACATGTCTAAAGAGTTTGATGCATTTCTAGCTAGTCGTGGGATAAAACACCAATGTACAGTGCTGTATACCCCTCAGCAAAATGGTGTTGCTGAGAGGGAAAACAGGTCACTTATGGAGATGGCACGATGTATGGTCAAGAGCCAAGCTTTGCCACATGCGTTTTGGCTTGAGGCTGTCATGTGTGTTGCATATGTACTCAACAGGTGTCCTACTAAGGCCTTGCAGTCTATTACTCCATACGAAGCTTGGCATGGCAGGAAGCCTTCTATTGGTCACTTATGTGTCTTTGGTTGCTTGGCCTATGCTTTAGTGCCTCTGCAACAACGCACAAAATTGGATGATAAGGCTGTCAAATGCATTTTTGTTGGTTACAGTGCTGAGAGCAAGGGTTACAGATTGTATCATCCGTAGTCAAAGCGTATCTTGATTAGTCGAGATGTTGTTTTTGTGGAAGATGCTGTGCAGCCTTTGTTATCATGTACCAAAGAGAGAGGTGTGAGCTCACGGGATGTATTTGATACATTGTTGCCTCTGTTTACAGATGGGAATTCAAATGTAAGTCCTAATGAGGTAAATATTCAGCCTATGCAGATTTCAAACAACATCATAGATCAGCCTATTTCTGATGCAGATTTACAGGATGTAATTTCTGAGGATAGGGCTGAAAATGAGCAGGCTAGAGGTATGCCTAAATGGCTGGTGCAAACCTTGCGTGATAGTAAAATTGATGCACCTATATCTAGTCGTACTCGTTCAGGTTTTCAGCATGCCTCTTATGCATCAGATTGTTATGCTTTGGCTGTGTCTAGTATGTGTGAAGAGGAAGAACCTCTTTCATTTGATGAGGCACAAAAATCAGAAAATTGGTTGGCTGCAATGCAAACTGAATATGATGCTATAATCAAGAATGGTACATGGTCTTTGTATGATTTGCCTATTGGTAAAAAGGCCATTGGATGTAAGTGGGTTTTTAAGTTGAAACGAAAGCCAGATGGCAGTGTTGATCGCTATAAGGCTAGACTTGTTGCAAAGGGTTATGCTCAAGAAAAGGGCATTGATTTTGATGAGACCTTTGCTCCCACTTGTCGTATGACTACCATTCGTAGCATTTGTGCATTGGCAGCTCATAATGGTTGGAATGTACATCAGCTGGACATAAAGACTGCGTTCTTGAATGGAGATTTGCATGAGGTGTTGTATGTATCGCAGCCTCGTGGTTTTATTCAAAGAGGGCAAGAAAACAAAGTGTGCAGGTTGAAAAAGGCTTTATATGGTTTAAAGCAAGCTCCACGAGCTTGGTATGAAAAGATACATGCATATTTGACTGCACATGGATTTCAGAATAGTCCAACAGAAAGCACTTTGTATGTTAAACGTGTGGATGGTGTACATCTAATCATTGCTCTCTATGTCGATGACATGCTGCTCACATGACCAAATGAGAGTCATATTGCTGATTTTAAGGCTGATTTGAATGCCTCTTTTGAGATGTCAGATTTGGGGCATTTGCATCATTATTTGGGGATACAATTTAAGCAGTGTGATGGAGGTATTGCTTTGTGTCAGACAAAGTATATTGAGACATTGTTGCAGAGATTTGGCCTTGAAGACTGCAAGCCTATTGCTACTCCAATGGAGAAAGGTTTGAAGTTGAGTCTTCATGATGCTGGAGATCACTTTGATGTCACACTCTATCAGACAGCTGTTGGTTGCCTCATTTATGTATGTATTACGAGGCCGGACATTCAGTTTGCAGTCTCACAGGTGAGCAGGTTTATGCATAGCCCAGGGTCTCAACATTGGAAGGCAGTTAAACGCATCTTTCGCTACTTGAGTGGCACCATACATCTTGGGTTGTTTTATCCCAAGGGGGGATCGTTGCCGCCAGATTTACATGCTTTTTCGGACTCAGATTGGACTGGTTGCTATGACACAAGAGTGTCCACAAGTGGTTTTTGTTTCATGCTCGGTAGCTCATGCATATCTTGGTTGAGCAAGAAGCAACCTACTGTGGCCACTTCTAGTTGTGAAGCTGAGTACAGGGCAGCTTTCACAGCTATGGTTGAGTGTGTGTGGCTCAGACGGCTTATCGCTGACTTGGGTGTTGGACAGGAGTCTGCCACCTCTATCTTCACTGACAGTCAGAGCGCATTTACAGTTGCGAGAAACCCAGTTTTTCATGCTCGCACAAAGCGCATTGAGGTGCATTATCACTATGTCAGGGAGAGACTCTCAGCAGGAGAGATCAGCTTGGCCTATGTGCCAACACAGGACAACCTCGCCGATCTTTTCACAAAGGCGCTTCCTCGTGAGAAGTTCGAAGCTTTCCACAAAGCTTTGGGCTTGCTCCCCTTTGTGGACTGATCCGGGCATGGCACTCCCCTATACATGAGTGCCAGCTCTCGTTCACACCATCATTCCCAGGGGGAATTTGTTGCCATATATATATAGGCAGTGATGTGTGTGAACACACTTAGGACCGCCGGGGCACTTTTTCCCTCTTTAGGAGGTTTTTTCCCCCGGCTTGTAAATACGCCCATCCTTCTAGGGCTAACTGATCTTTTGTACATTGACACAATCTAATACACTTTGTGTTGTGTGCATTCTTGCTTCTTCTTCTCCAAGCTTTGTGTGCTTTCCTGCAACCCTAATTCCAACAGATTGTACCATTCAAAATACCGTCGCTATCTATATATTCACAATGACTCTTATGTAGATGCCAAGAAGAGAAAAAGTATAATAAGGTCTTCTTCTTTTTTTGGGGCTTTAAGCTTGGAGAGAATAGTTACCCCCCACAATATGTGGACCGATATAGATCTCTTGTTACACAACAACTTCTACTTTATGCTCATAAAGCACCTATGGAAAAATAAATCGCTTCAACTTATGGAGTGCAACATGAGGAGCATGTTACAGATTCAGATGTTGGGGTGAAGGAGACCATGTAGGAGGAGGCTATTGTCACAGATAATGCTGCTAGTTTGCACGAGCCCATCCTCGATGAGATTGTGACCGCTTTAGTTTTTTAGAATCAATAGACCATGCATGAGAAAGTTGTTGCCACATCATCTATTTTTGGCACGTAGGACACTATCCTTGAGGAACCTACTACAATTGAAGCTGTAAATCTTGAACTTAAAGTGCTAGATGAGGAGGCGTCCACCATTTTTGTGTAGGAGAATCTGATGATTTTTGAGAAGGAGACAACTTTTGTTTCTGGAGAGGGTGGTGTCATGGATGATTTGGAGCACAAGGACACCATTCATGTGGAGGATCAGCCTGCGCAGACGAGAATCTTGATGATGATCACATGCACTAAACTTCTAAGGAAGCTTCACATATGGAGCCTCCCACATCATCTACATAGTAGGACATTATTGCATGAGTATTTTAGTCACTCATTCTTGTAAATCTTACTTGTATTTATACAATACCTGGAATTAAAATCTTTCAGCTATCTCAATCATTCCATTTGGGATGTCTTTACATTGTATGATGCTCGCTCTTCTTTGCATTACCTGTGAACATGTGATTGGAATCAATATTATGAATAAGAAACTACACATGTAAAATTATGTTGACGGTGGAGAACCTCACGATTAAACGACTCTGTACACCAAGTGCCCGTAGGAAGTCTATGCAGGTGAGATGTGAAATATCACGTGTCACTTCGAAAAAGCCCTTCGCGTGCACCACGCGTTCAGGGATCCTCTCCCGATCGAATTGAGCGAGCCTCTTGACCAAATGATAATCTTCTAAAAGGATAGGACCTGCAGATAGAATATGATTTACACAACCTCTGATTAGTAAACATTTGAGCAGGAAAGAGTTTAAATGTAAGGGAGCACAACTTATACAGAAATCAAGGAAATCAACTGTTCATTCAAAACAAGGCAAGCGAGCTTATCCAATCATAAGAACTCAAAAGTTTTGAGAATGTGCTTACCTCTGGCACTGACAGTTAAAGATGAATTGTTGTTCCATACTGGCGCACCCGAATTGGTGGTGAAGAAGGGAGAATTGTACGCGCTCGAAGGACGAAACTGCGCAAGTAGAGAAATCGTCAGGTTCTAAATTCAAATCTTCAACTAGAGGTTAACTTTTTGTCAAATGGTCTTGTTGGGTGGATTTGCTGGCTCATGCACCGCTTCCTATTATCCACTATGCTTCTTTAAAAACCATCCTCGACTACATGGAAGACTATTGAGAGTCGGAGACCTATGTACGCCTCATTCCAGCTTGTCTTTTCAAAATTCGACGAGTCTATGATAGAGAAGTGTAAATATATATCCATATATCTCTCGTTTTTTAAAAGTTTGGCAATCCATCACAGCACACCATTCTTTGTGAATTCACAAGATCTACATGACAGATGTCTTTTAACATCTTTGAATGTGGTAAAAATGCTTTGATAGTATGCTGATCAGAACTCGGAGGATTGTTTAAAAGGTTTTAAGTCGGATAAGTGCGTGTGCATGAGCTTTATCTTTTCGTAGCTAAACATGATTACGGAGCGGGGTTGCATGTAAGCCATCTTTGTAATTGATCGAATCTATATCATTCTGTAATTGTTCATCCACTTGGGTGCATCCTAAGTTTTGATATATCATTGCTTCTTGCTCAAGATATCTTCATTGAGAATGAATCTTTTATCAACAACAGTGGGCACCTTACAATTTTGCCTTGCATGCGGCTTTAGATAGTTTCTATATTCTTAGCCTTAAGCTCCCCACCATGGTCAGTGAATGTAGGGCCCCCCCCCGGGTTGCCATCAATGCCATTAGCATCATGGTCTGCATCTACAAACTTACCAAGGACAAGAGTTGTTAAGATAAAATATGTTCTCGTTTTTCATTGATTAAATTATTTCTTGCAGCTATTCCAATGGATCATGCTACATCTCCTTTGCTAACAACTTGGAAGCTTAGAACCATCACCCGTTTGTTTCCTAAGGCATCATATAGGATACTCCAAGGGGGGGAAGACCTCAATGAGAGCGTGGACAGAATCCAATCATCGACAATGGCATCAACATAATGCTGTGAGCACCAGAATGGGGGGCCAATGGGCTAAATGGATGTTGATGGACATGTAATGTTTTCTTTTTCTTAAGCAACAATCACAACAACAAAGCAATTTTCTATAGCAACGTGGTTTTTGAGGATAAATACAATCTCTTCACCATCGAGAGATCGCGTAATGTTGCTATGATTGCTTCATCAACCCTTTACACATGAACAATTCATGTGTGAAGTCCTCCATCAAATATGAATTTTTGCATTATTCATGAATAATGAGTAGAGTGCATTTTTCCATCTTTATAGAGAGTAAAAGAGATGGCCATGACTGGTGGTGCACCATATCAACTTCTCAAATTGCAACATGAGTATGACTACTGACATTCAGGTAATATGTCGATATCTTATCTATTCACAATGCTACTTCGTGACTCTACTGGACTCTTTATTCTCGATGCTCATGACGCCCAGGGAAGGGCTCATGATGTCCAAGGAAGGGCCCATTCCCTTGGATTATAATTCTTTGGGAAAGGAAGCGCACCACCTCCTCAGCCACAATATGTGTGGTTATAATAATTACATTATATATTATTATTATACTTTGTTTTCTTTCATTGACCAAGATATTTTACTTCAACCTAAATTCTTACAACATTCCTCTATTTTGATGCATGTTCTCAAACCGAGGCAACATTTGGAGTCAGGAGAGATGAGCAGGTTGGATGCAAAATTGAAGAATGATGACAACACTATTCATGTCATTATCACAATAGTATGGAAAGTGCAATGAGGATAATGTATGAGCTCTTTTGAGTATAGCCTTATTTATGTATTTTTTAGAATTCAATTTCCAAAAGGCACAATTCTTTAGACATCACCAACTCAGTAATAAAGCACCACCTTTGACATTTACAGGGAGGATCGAATCTTGATGGACCTTGTCAATGTCTCGTTTCCATAATTTTACTAATTCTATTCTTGTCCTTCTAACATTTTAATAGTTTATATGATTTAAGTTAAATAACAAGTTACGTGTTACTTGAACAAAAGTGGACTATAGAATACATAAATGGATAAAAAACAAGGCCAAACAAGGAAAGAAATGATAAGCAGAATTAATTTGTGACCATTTCTTTGGCCATTATCTTGCAACACTGCATTTTGTTGTGATTATGTTAATGTCTATTTTATCCTCTCATGTTAGACTGCCTACCCACCCTAGTTGTTAACAATGAATGAAAATCAATTCCAAATAGTTCCCTTGTCTCCATTAGAATATCGTCGCACAATTGAGTGAGTATACAACATTGCCTAAGTGAAATGACACTCATTAGGTTTCCATTCTCAGTAACAATAACATCAAGTAACTCATTTGCAAGTCCAAAAGAGTTCACATCCTGATCCAGTGGCACAAGTTGTGTACCAATCTACCTACTATATTAGGTTTCCATTCTCAGTAACAATAACATCAAGTAACTCATTTGCAAGTCCAAAAGAGTTCACATCCTGATCCAGTGGCACAAGTTGTGTACCAATCTACCTACTATATTTATAATAAAAAGAAAATATACAATTTTGAAAAGCAATCATGTATTTTAGTTGAATTGTGTTGAGGAAAACCTCACACTACACGTTGTTGGATGTTTTCCTATCCTAACCATCATCCAAAAAATGTGGAATGCCTTTAGTTCCACTTGCTTTGTATGTCAACATTGATTTGCAATCTTTTATTGAAAAATATGAAATAGCTCTATGAACACAGTCAATGGCATGCAAAATGTTTATTTTCACTATTCTAGTAGCAATCTTTGGTCTTAAAGACTAGTGTACCTCTATGAAGAGCTTGGCTCTATATGCCTATGTTACATTGGCATCAAGAATAGGCTAGTCCACTGAATTCCATGCTGGGAGATCTTGTCTTTGTAAAGCACCATGTGTTTTACGATTGTTCAGCAGTTGGTAAAAATGGTCATAAAAAATATACCCGAATATTTAGCAAGTTGTATTGTAGATCTACCTTGACATTGCAATTCGCCTATGTCCCCATGTAAGACATCCCAGAATCCTAGAATACACTCTATTAGTTGCCACTCCTCATAGGATGAAGGGTATATGTCTAAACAAGAAAGCAGGCATTATCGATCAATGATAAAGAAAAAAGGTTTTTGTTTGAAATTCCAATAGCCTGGAAAAGATACTTACAATTAGGTCTGTGTTGTGGAAGATAGCTTGGATAATCTCGCAATACAAGTTCTCTATACATGTATGCATGCTGTATCAAAATTTCTTTTATGCATTTTTTCCCTTTCAAGATTCTAAAATATTTTACCCTACGCTTCCAAGATGCCAAAAAAATATTAGCTCACCATGGTTTCTTCCTTCTATTGGGTTGCATTAGCACGCATGATCCTTTTAACACAGCTAACTTCCACAGTGACAATACTGGAAACTTCTATACATGAGATAGAAGAGGTAGGTTGATAAGGCAGACCTACTTTGTACATCTTCATCTTTGGCATTATTATTCACACAATGTTTGCATATATAGTTTCTCTTCACCATCAAAAACTTAAAAAGATACTTCAACTTAAACTCTAGTGACTATGAGAGAAATGGGCAAGCAAGGCTATTAATTTATGTCTATTTGTTGCTTTGTATTGTTTTGCACAAGCAAAGATGTGGTTTAGGAAAGGTAATCGAGTTGAAAGAACATAAAAAACTAGACAAAATAGATGAAAGATGAAGAGAGCTTACTATTTTATGTTTGAAAGCCAAAATTTCAATCAACACATCAATAGTAGAATGGTGTAGAATGATGAAAGAGAACTTTGAAAACTAGAAAAAAGGAAATGGTTGAATGCAAGAAAACTTGAAGTTTGAAACTTTAGAGACAAGTGGAAGCGAGAAAGCTTGTATAGGAGAGAATCCATTTCAAAAAGCGTGTTTTGTTTCAAACATGACAAAAATTTGCCTTTATAGTGACAAGATCTTGTGAGAATTAGAAAAAGATCACCTCATTAATGTGGCACGCTTTGTGTCAACATAAAATATGATTTCTTTTTTCCATTTTCACCCCTTTTCTTTTCTTGAAAATTTTCAACATTATGTTGGACTATATATATAGATACATACATACATATATTCTATATATATACATATATATGTATGTATGTATATGTATATGTATATGTATATGCACACACACACACACACACACGCACGCACACACGCACACCCGCATGCACACACACAATCTCTCTCTCTCTCTCTCTCTCTCTCTCTCTCTCTCTCTCTCTCTCTCTCACTTACAAACCTTGAATTGAATGCATCCACATAAACTCTGAGAAGTTTTTTGCAAATTGAATACTTAAATACCTAGAATCTTGCATTGGTAAAGTAAAGTAGGGGAAGGGACATATTATTTGGTTAATCTAGAGATTATCCTTCTATAGTCTTCGACGTGACCATGAACTACCTTATTATAAGTAGTCCTTGTATGCATTAAACCTTGACACTCTTGAGCTAGCTTACTTAGCAAGGCCTTGGGGAACATGAAAATATGGATTGCGAGTATTCCGCTTCGATAGCCTAAGAATGATAAAAATCTCTCTCTCTCTCTCTCTCTCTCTCTCTCTACCTACCTACATCACCAACACTAAGACTATATTTTATATGGTATGGGCTTGTTAATAAAATGTAAAGGACATATGTAGTAAGTTAGTAATGTTCCCCTTAGATTAATAGAGTCGTTTTAGTAATTGAAACACTCAATTTTATCCTTTTTTAACTACACTGGACTAGGCCCATGTACTCCCATTGTATAGCCCCCTCGTGTATGAACTGGATGTGCCTTTCTCCACCTGCGGAAGCAATAGCTAATCATGAATATCACAATATGGAATTCAAGTAAATTTGCCAAGTGAGGGTTAGCCAGCTTCGTATGCCTTACCACATTTGCCCATAAGGTGCCTTCTCCAGCTAGGGGCAATAATTCTTCTAACTCCGGCTTTGGTGATCGGAGACGATATGGTACATAAGGTTGTTTTGTTGATGTAATATCAGAGTAAGCTTCTGGTAGGTTCAAATGGTGTTATTTACATTAACACCTTAAACATTAACTTTAAAATTCAATGAAAATCAAACCCACAATGTTTATATTTCATGCATTTTTTATTGTAGCAAGTACAATTGTATAGCTTGCCGTTGTCACTAAATTTGTGTTTCTACCATTCTACAATTGAACTTCATTCATCCCTGCAAATAAATTGATCGTTCATTTGAAAGCATCCCTTAGCCATAGCAATATTTAACTTTGGTGCTTTAGTGAATTTAGTTGAATTTTGGATGAGCAAAATGTTCGGCCTTGCAATTTTCAATATTTTTTTATGCTCATATGTCAAAGATCAAGAATTTGGGATGTTTACAAGGCATCACTATTTGAAAAGCTATTAAAAATGTCTTAAGAAGAAACTCATATCAATACTTAAGAAACCTTAAGTGTTGAGCACAGTTTTTTTATCATATTTGTAAGATCAAACTTAGAATTTGTGAGGCTCGCTCCCACATGAAGACAAGTACATATACATGTTGTGAGTGCACAAGTTGTTATTTGATGATAAATATCACAAATATATATTTCCAAATCGCTTTCTAAGGATATGCTCATTGTACTAGCATTAGGAGATTTTGATTCAAGCAATGTGTAGCTTGGTTAGGAGCATCTTTATTTTTTCTCATCTTTATCCTCGTTAGGGCACTTACTTTACTTAGCACCTTCTCCCTTTTGGTGATGTTGGCATAGGCATGGCCTTTTTTTTGGGATTTCTGCTACAAGCTTTGTTAAGTTAATCTTGTGATTATAATGCTAATATATGTGTATGTGTGAGTGTGTGAGTGTGTGCATGCACGTCGGGGTGTGTGTGTGTGTGCGCGTGCACGCACGTGCGCATTTGTATGTATGTATACACATCTCATATACATATACATATACACATCGTAGACACATATAGATACACATGCATACATACATACATACATATGTACATGCATGCATGTGTGTGTGTGTGTGTGTGTGGTACACACACACACACACACACACAGATATATATCCCATGAAAATTTCACAGACCCATTTTCAATGTAGATATCCTCCTTGCACCCATGGGCATTGAGCTTGTTTGGCTAACACAAGCAATCAAGG
This sequence comes from Cibotium barometz, assembly GCF_041138505.1. NCBI lineage: Eukaryota > Viridiplantae > Streptophyta > Polypodiopsida > Cyatheales > Cibotiaceae > Cibotium > Cibotium barometz. The sequence goes on from NC_141068.1 coordinate 34,344,093, forward strand.
CCAAGACATGTCAACTTTAACCCCCCTCATTGCACCCAATACGGGTGCCAATAGCATTGGTAGAATTATTATCTGTAAGTAAAGAAACCAACTTGAAAACAAAAGAACTTTATTTTTTGTATTGAGGAAAAAGTTTCACTAATTTTAAAAAAAAGTGAATTGTTGGATTTATATACATATACCAATCTAATTTATAAAAACTTAGTTAAGGTAGTGTCATTCTAAGTGCTACATGTACATCCTTTCCCTACATGCGTATTACGAACAAAAATTTTCCAATAAATCCTTGGTAATTATATATACATACATGCATGAATTCACACAGACACACACACACACACATGCACGCGTGCTCTCTCTCTCTCTCTCTCTCTCTCTCTCTCCTCCCCCTTGTTTCTTTTGACAAATGGTATCTAAAAATTGTGTGACGTTTAAATTTAGGTGTTATTTATAAAATCTTCCTACTACTTGCAGTGTATTTGTGTAGAAATCTTTCAAATTTTATTTATGATTTTTATCTATTAAAATAGAGAAATTGTAATAACAAAAGCCACCAAAACATTCAAAAGACAAATCCTTTTAACTTTGTGCATGTGTCTATTTGTAGTGTTACATGGCCCTTTATCACGTTATGAGCATGAAAGATAACACCTCTCTAGAATCCAAATGAAAATAAGATGCAACCACAAATATGCATGTTAATCGATTTGTCTTGATTGTGAAAATGTGAATGTGTAATGAAATTTTCATTTTGTGATCAAATGAAATTATTTTCTTCAAAATCACTCATTTTTCCATAGATGGCACAAAGTATGCCCTCTTTCTTTTGAAAAAAGATATGTAGGAACACAATCATTACTAGAGCATTACCATGAATGAAAATGGCCACATGAATCACATGATTAACTTGACTAACATGAATGATTCTTAAAACATGCTTTTTCCACATAAGATTCAATGAGATAGTACTATCCCATTGATACATAGATTAGAATCCCTTGTAGGTAATTGGATGCATTCAATCTTTCAATGCTCATGTTTGCATAGTGTGAACATAATTTATTACTAAGATTGTTTGGCTATGATTATCCGGAGGGGTAATTTTCACATTTTTGACATCTTTGCAGTTAGTTCCCGCACAAATTTTGATGCCACCATGGCGGTCATATGATATGATGTGTCACGTTGAGGATTGTACTCCACAACATCGCCTGCAACAATGTCTCCCTTCAAGTGTTGTAAGATATTCATCACATCACGGAAGGAGAGTCCACCAGACTCTATGTGAGACACTCCTGGTGCAAAACCTGGGTCGAGGCAATCTACGTCAATGGATACGTACACACCTTTTGCACCCACGCCAAGCTCCTACAATACACAGTCCAACATGAACATAAATAATTTTGTCACATGGCAAATATGGTGATGAAACATAGTTGAATGTCTTTTCATGGTTTAAAATGGTTTTTTGCTACCTGAGTAGTAAAAGGTGGGCAAAATGTCCAAGTAAAGGTTGGACAAAAGGCCATATATGGATGCATCATCATTATCAAAATTAAGCTTGGAGCATTATTCTACAACTTAAGGCTGGGTAAGATGTGGCATACCAAATTCTCCAAAAATTCTCGATGTTTTTCAAAATGCCTCATCTCATAAAGCTCCACTCCAAACCTCTCGGCTTGCGCCCTCCCCTCTTTGTTTATAGAACGTATTCCAACCTTTGCATTACAAAGAAAAGAGCAAAAAATTATTTGAATTTCTCTCACGTACTATTATAATGAAATGAAAGGAGAATATAAAAGCAAACCTGCAAAAGACGACGGGCATGGCCACCTTCCATGATGCGTGCAAAGGATGATGCATGCGAGAACTTGTTTCCTTCAAAAGATTCATAAAGGTCCGGATGTGCATCAAAGTGGATGATATCAACTGGGCCCCCAAGCTTCTCTGCAAAACTGCTCGTACAATAGGGTAGGAGAGGGAGTGATCACCCCCAATAATCAAAGGGCGAAGAGGATACTGTCAAGAAAAGAAAACATTTATAAAACAAAAGTTGAGAATCTTTAGGGTTGTGGTTTTTTACATGCTTGTGGCTGTGATTTAATTATTGCTTTGTGGACAGGTTGTGTTCACAACTAATTGTAAAATGTGGTTGGAATTAAGAACCATGGAAATAGGATGGACATGGAAGTTTCCTAATCCAAGGCATCCATGCCTCACCCATCCTAGAATATAGCACACATGTGTAACTATGCTTAATGATATATCAATTTTACTTTTTTGGGCACAAGTTCGAAAATAAGAAAATTGTATACATCTCAAAGTTTGTAAAAGAAACATTAGTATCCCTACTAGTGCAGTAAAGAAGTACATGAAAGGTCATACTTTATGCAATATGGAAGAAGCACCAAGCTTGCGGATTCCATACTTCTCAGTTCTTGTTAAGTCTTTGAGGCTTCCTCTCTATAGAAAAACTATGGATAACTGGCTAGATGTAGAACTCCTTTGAAAAATCTAAAATATTAGCATATTTTTATGAACTTAACTCAAAATTGTTTGCTATGTAAGCCAATCCTTTAATGTTGAATCAACTTATTTAATCTCAAGGCATAGCACATTCTCAAGGCCTATGAGACTAAAGGAAGTTGTAATATGTGTATAGTCTACGTTTTGACAAAGGGATCACTATTAAAAATTGAGCTACAAATAAATATGAGAATTAACATCATAGAATTAAGACATTAACTATTCAAATTTAAAACCTCTAGTGGCTCCCATGGGCCCAAAATGTATGTTAGAAATATTTTGTCATGTACATTAGTGCTAAGTAAGTTACTTGGCAACATTCTTTCGCAAACCCTAGGCATTATGATGGTTTATCTTTAACTATTGTCTAACCTTTTGTAAGAAAGGGTGACAATAATTCCAAATGTCTTTTTTTTTTCATTTTTTGCATATTTCATGGGTCCTTAGTACAATAATTCCATATGTCTTTATGTTGACTTTTTTGCATGTCGAGAGATAGGTGGTTAACTATCACACTATGTTGCCCAATGGAAAGTGTGAGACACTATACTAAAAGGTAATTTGTTGCAGCTTTATTTTAGTAACTACAATGAACTCAAATGCTTGAAAAGGTTGTGTTTGGAGGAATTCCCATAGGAGGCTTCCTATATTAGAGTGCTCATCTAGGGAAGACTACCAATCTCACATCCACCAAAATTTGCAATGCTCATAATTGGCAAAAGACAAGCCATTTGGTGTTTCCTTTTACAAGGAAAATTGCGTTGGCTTTGTTATTCTTACATTAAATGCAAGTCTTGCATCATCATCTAGTTCTCAACCTAAATTCCCATGCAACCACATTTTAACAATTAGTTGTGAACACAACCCCTCCACAAAGCAAGAGTTAAATCACAACCACATTTTAACAATTAATTGTGAACACAACCCCTCCACAAAGCAATAGTTAAATCACAACAAGCACAAGATGAGAAGAGTCCATGTGGTAATAAATAAAGTAAAAGACAAGTAAAGTTAAGTAAACCATCACTTGAAACATCTTTTAATTTCATGTCTACCTGATCCATGACCAGCTTCACAGAGTCAGAGACTGTCTTCATTAAGAGTTCATCTCCGATCCCAAGATTTTGCAACTCTTGGATTGGAAAATCCCCAACATCAGCTAAGACCCGTGGATCTGCCAAGTCCTTCCCTGCATGGTTATGTGACAAGTCGGGAGGGAAGTTAGCATGAGCCTCTTCATGGAAGCATTGGTCCTTTGCAAGCATATTATGAAAGGATGAGGTATTTCTTGTACAAGAATATGAAAGCCTAAGGTATGTCATGACCATCTCTTGAATCATAGTCGTGATAGAAGTTAGCATGAGCCTCTTTATGAAAGCATTGGTGCTTTTTGCAAGCATATTGTAAAAGCATAAGGTATTTCTTGTACAAGAATATGAAAGGGTAAGGTATTTCATAACCATCTCTTGAATCATAGTCACGACGAGTCAAAAATCCAAATTTGCAAGTTAAAAATGCAAACCTATTCATTAAAATGCTACGTACTATACATAGTCACGAAGAGTCAACATTCCAAATTTGCATAGCTCATGATGTGTCATATGAAGGTGCAACCACTTCCCCCAAGTGACGTTATGTGTCCTCTCCCCCCTAACCTCTCATAAATGGAGCAAAGTAGCAAAATGAAAAGAGGTGAAGCACCCAACCTTCCTCGGTTGTGGAATTGGCACTTGCAGACCAAATGGCCTCTCGTACAAACGGAGGAGCAAAAGCCGTTCCTCGATGGTAAGAGGAGTTGTGGCCCAAAGGAAGTCCAAGAAGACAGGAGACTGCTTGTGCCCCACCAGCAGCATGCACAACCTCAGCCTGTACTAAGATAACAACTAACACACTAAGTCAGCAACAGGGATGATGGAATGCATGTTACTAAGAATTGGAAGCATTAGACGATATGATAAAATTGCCTTAGCCCTTGCGCGCTCGTGAAGGAGAGCTAGCGAAGCGTTTATGACACGATCCTGGGCATGGCGAGACGATGCTGTTACTGGGATGGTGTATTCGGAAAAGTTTCTCGCACGCAGCTGGGTCTCGAGCTTTCTCAGGTGCTGGGCAATCCTCATCATGGCTGCAAATCAATCAGAAACCTCTGCTACAAAGAAAATGGACAAGTCGTAAGCATGAAATCTCTGTTCCTACGCAAACTGGTAAACTAGAGAGTAAAGGCATGGAAGCAAGGCGACCACCTTATAATAATGGTCTGCTAGTTGGTAATGTGAGCGATGGAGCAATTTCTGGAAATCGGAAGTGGAGATTATCTACTATCTAGAGTTGGTTACGAGTCAGGATTCCTGACTTCTGACAGAAACGGCTTGGCCCGCAATTTGATCACGAGGCCAAAATAAAAGCCTGAAACTTGTACACTTGTGCTTTGTAGTTTGGCTCGCAGAATTCGTACCTACTAGTACACATGCATGCGCGTTGCCAGTAGCGTTAACTTTGTGTGTTCAGGCGTGCGAATACTTTGCCAGTAGCGAGACTCTCGTGCGTCGTGAATTGTGTGCAACTCTCACTCCTGCGCTTAATGCTCTTATAAAGGCCAACCTACGTAATATTTTTTTCATCTCTGGAAATCGGAAGTGTAAAAGCCTGAAACTTGTACACTTGTGCTTTGTAGTTTGGCTCGTACACATGCATGCCCGTTGCCAGTAGCGAGACTCTCGTGCGTCGTGAATTTTGTGCAACTCTGACTCCTGCGCTTACAAGGGTACATGCTTTTGGGATAGCATATATAGCATCAGCACGTTACTTTGATTTTTGGCCCTCACAGAGTTAAGAGCTTGTTGGATTTGTTTGCAAACCAGCATGCGGCAAAGTTCGGGTTCACTTGTGCATGCAGGGCTGAGGTGTCAGCAAAGAGTTCCTTAACATATCAAAATCACCTGGTGCAGACATGGTTTTTCCTTGGGTCCTTGCTCTAGAATAGGGGCCAGCCCAAAATCCAATTTCCAAGTATGAGCTGCCAATGACAAGTTGGTTTACAAACCAAGCTGCTTGCGTGAACAAGCTCCAAGGGTCTGAGGCAACTATTTCAAAGAGTTATGCATGCTGACTTTTCTTAATGCTGCTTAATGTTAGTTTAAATTCAAGTTAGTAGTAGTTTAGTTGATAGTCGTGAAGTATTTTATCTTATGTGAGATTATTTAAATGGGGGTCTCCACTCATGTCCCAGCATTTTTAATGGTCCATGCACCGGAGTGATCGACTCTAAGGTGCTAGCGAATTCATAAGCTAGGGCACGGGTTTCCTCCGAGCGTCAGGGGCTCATCAGAGCCTGAGACCCTGGCTGGTCCAAAAAAAAAAAAAAAAGGTCCATCCCCTCTCCACTTCTCTCCTCTCCTCTCTTTTTACTCATCTACCTGTTTCCATATTTATTCACCTTCACTTGCATTTTTCACTACCCCTTTCCTTCCACTTTTCCTTCCCTTTTACAAGTTATTGGAAAACATTACTGCCTAAGCTTGTTAAAAGCAAGACTATAGTGGTTTAGTCACCTTATTCACTTATGTTGGAGAGATGTAATTGCTTTTATTTTGTCAATGTTTACTATTTTAGTAATGATGTGGTTAGTATAAATTTTTAGTTAAATGTTAAATTAGATTATATGTGATGGCTTGTTTTGTCTTTTAGCTTGTATGACACCACCCTTTATTAAAAGCACATACTATTATTTAAATGTAGGAAGAGGGTCCCGCACTTATATTTGATGGTCCATCCCCTCTTTCACTCTCTCCTCTCCTCTCTTTTCACTCATCTACCCTTCCTCGTATTTATTCACCTTCACCTACTTTTTTATTTCCCTCTCCTTTCAACTTACACCCTTCATTTTGGTTTTACAACTTATTGGGAATTTTTATTGTAAATTTATTAGAGTTACTTTAAAGTTTCTCTAAATGGGAGCTTCTTGGTTGTGCCACCTTGAGACACAAAATGTAGACATAATATCAATTGAAATAAGTGTTTCAATCCAATAATTAACTAGCATGTTTGACCTTGAAACCTAAATCACTTCACTCATTATTAATGACTATTTCATAATGAGAAGCAAGTCAGTTTGTCAACATCCATCTTCCGATTGTTTACACAAGTTTCAAATGCTACAAAAACTAGGCAAAATCAAGCACCTCCTAGCTCTTGTAGTGCATGGCTACAATGTGCTCCATGTCACCTATGCACTTTCTCCAATTGAGTTGGGGGACATTTAGCCACCATAGCCCGATAAGAGCATAGTGGGATGGGACTCTTAGGGCATCTTCACATGACCAATGTAGTTTGCAAACCTGCTTGTCTTTGTCAACTTCGACTTAGAAACTAGTTTTTGGGTTGGCCCCTACCGTCAAAGTAAGGGCTCAAAAAAAAACCAAGTATGCAACTATTTGCAACATGTGATTTTGACATGTCAAGGACTTTGTAGCTAACACCTCACCTTGCATGCACACCTGTCTTGAGGAACTACATTGCGTGTGAACAATACCTCTAGTTTTTTGTCCATTATGGGTTTACAAACTAGACCCTATGTATGAACAAGCTCTTACATGTGTTAAATAAGGTGGATTATCCACTGCAGCCCTTGCTTTTAGAGAGTTTGACTTGGAAACCCCATGCAATAATGGCACACATGTAGGCTCCAGATGAAGACGATGAAGGCACAACCATGTTGTTTGCTAAATTTATTCCTGGATCTGCTAGTTGTCCTTGGTCCCCTTATGTCGAATGGAACAAGTGTTTCTCTGCAATTTATAGATGCATGTGTTGTAGCTCCTCCACCCCCATAGTGGGATGAGCTCTAAGTGACTTTCTCCTTGACTTGGTAATTCCTATTTTCAATAAAGTCAAGATTAAATCAACACACATTTCTAAATGCTTTAGTTTAGTAAGTTTTTTATTGTTAAGAAAATTATGAAATGTTTATCGATATTCATATGTTAAAATTTAGTTTGTTGTGTATGACATTAAACACAGTTAATAGTATGAATGCTCACCCAATCTTGAAAGGCATATGCTCGAGACACAAAAAAGCTTTATGAGGTGTAGACCATAGTCATTTCGGATAACTAAGAATAAAAGTTTTTGAAAATATTAATGAAAATGTTCTTTACATAGAATTTTCCTTAATCCTTTGCCTCACATTCCCATAGTGAATGTTGCTTCTGACATCACTTCTATGTTTGTAAGTACCATAAAAAAGGCAACAACCACTTGTTAGGGTGAATTTATTTGAAGTTATTCAAACAAGTGTAAAGATATACTTGATTACAACATAAAAATGTACATATAAAATACATAATCAAGCATTGTAATTTTTAAATAAACACCTGATATATGCATTATTAAACCTTGAATGTTTACACTAGGCATGTTGGCTCATTGTTGAGCCTCACACATTCTAATATATATTTCGAGTCATCTTCAAATAGACATCTATAAATAAAGACTCTTGAAAACTTCTATATATACTCTTTTATTAGCAAGTTTTCCTTTGTTTCTTCATTCCTTGTGATTCTATATGCCTCACAAAAATGTTGTCTATTAATGGGCTCAAACTAGCACTATTGCCCTTCACTTTATCTAACTTGGCCTTAGAAATTTCCCCCTCCTCAAGCAGAGCTTGTAGGTGGTGCAATAACCCTACACTGCCCTAGCAAAGCCTATCCACCAAACCTATGCTTGGAGATCTTCTCCTCCTTTAAAAGTGTAGTTTTGAATGAGTTGCCCGCCGTCATCGTGGACCACATTGATTGCTACCATTATCATCGAGCTCACTCACTCCTTGCCATCAACATTCAGCCTGGTAAGATCCTTCACTAATCTGAACCTCGCCTCCTCAAATTGCGAATGCATGGGTGAAGAGTTAGGTGGGCGGACTAATCGATCATTGCCGAAAAAACCCAAACAAGGAAAAATAAAAACCATGAATTTTAGCTTTGCCAAACAAGCATCGTGCATAAGACTTACTTATATAGGCAGGCCAAAAAACTTTCTTCTCATGCTAGACTTAAGGCTTTATATTTTTGTAGATTAAAAAAATAGATATATCGTGACATGTTCAAGAAATTCACTCAATAGTATATGTGACTAGCATGTAAGTTCAAGAGAATGACATATTTATTTCATATTTTTCTCACATTTATACTAGCAAAACAGTGGCATAAAAAAGTTTTGGAAAAAAAAAAGAGAGACTACATGGGAATTATACATAGTGAAAAAAAAAATCCCAAGGTGATGTGTGATCGTCTAACATGTATGAAAGTTCTTTTGGCCTTGCATGTTCATTTCACAATGGCAGTACATTGTCTAATTGCCTTGGGGTCGGCATTGGCAAAGAAGAAGGAACTTTTAATGCATGTGTGAAGCTGCAAGCTGCACAAGGTGGCTCACTGCAGACACTGATAGAGAGTAGCAAGAGGAGGATTAGGAGGAGGCAAAAAGAGGAGGAAGACTATAGAAACTTTAGGCAACTCCCTATACATGAATTTTAGGGGGAACCAGGAAATTTTAGCATATTTCCTAGATAAGACTAGGAAATTTTATTCCTAAATCTAGGAAATGAGTTTTCCTATTTAAATCACTAGAATAAATGTTTCCTATGTAGTAAATGAGGTTCTTTTACATAGGAAAATAAACTTTCTATGTAGGCTATGCATTGCTATCTAGGAAATATGCACTTCTATATGAAATTCAACATTTTCTATATAAGAAATGAGGTCCTTTATATAAGAAAAATTAGTTCCTAATATATAGACCATACAATAATATCTTGGAATTTTTACTTCATATATGGAGAATGAAGGTTCCCTATATAAGAAATAAGTTATTTTTCTAGAAAATACAATGTTTATTAAAACTAGAGAATCCATTTAATTTGTAGGTAATTATGTTTGTGATTTCAGTTAATGGTTTATCTATATAAGAATTCTTGTTTATCCTCATGGCCAATGTTTTTATATTTGAAAATGAGCACATACTTAACATACTTGTATAATTTTGATTTTTCTAAGATATATAATATAAGCTAATTTTGTTTTATAAATTCTAAACACTTATGTTTCTTCTATACGTACAAAAAGTTTCAAGAGAATTTGATATGAAGGGTAAGTGCACCATATAATAATGCCAATGTGAATTGTCAATTATTTCAATATTGAAATATAAAATGTAATGTCAAAAAGATGTTCAAATCAAAGTGCCCATAAAGATTGAATGTGCAATTTGAAGTTCATTATCAAATGAAAATAGCAATTTTCTTGTTTTAAAAGATAAATGTGCAAGTCTAGTCCATTTTCACGCAAAGTATAATGGTGTCACTTCATCTTTGGCCCATTGGCTTTGGATACCACAAACATCAATCTAGATTGTAAATATATCCACTATAAATGCTTGGGCCTACTGTGGTTTTGTTCTAAGCACTTAGGTGAAATCTTGGCTAGTGTGAATCTGTAGCTTCATCATTGGTCTCCTAGTAGCCTAGATTGTTGGAATTAATGTATTAGTTAAGGCAGTGGAAAATGTGTAAGCAATAAGGGTTAATGGCATGTTTTCTGTTATTTAAGGTTTTTCCCTCAAACCACAATAAGTTGTTGAGTTAGTGATAGTGTGTGTGTTTCAACCCTAGTTGGGTTCCACACTAGGGTTTTGGCATGTTGGGTAGCCATTGTGTTCTCATTCTTGCATCTTGTAAATGAGTTATGTCTGCTTTATTCCATGCTTTTCTCTTGCTACATTTGGTATTAGAGTAGGCTCTGCCTTGCTCCCCCAAACATTGATTTCTTCTCTCACATTTTTTCCTCTTAAATACTTATGAAAATTCTCAAATTTTGTGTCGGTGCGAAAGCAGCGCACTGCTTTAGAGATTCCTCTATCTGACAGCCAGGATGGCACAATAAATGTTGTCAGAGGGGGTAGGTAATAGCTAGCAGCAGCTGGCAGGCTACTGCTAAAGCGGCATACTGCTATGTATAGCGGCGCACTACTTTACTAAAGCAGCACACTCTAGGCAGTTGTTGACAGTTTTTTTGTGTCGACACAACTTTGGACTCTATCAGGGGGTTTTTGTATTGTTTTTGATCTATTTTGACACAAATGGACACACACAAACACACTCTAATGACCTATCACAAAAGAAATAATAAACAAACATTTTTTTCTACCGATTTGACCTTTTTCCTACGATGTGACACCTAGAACCGGTCACTTTAAACATCAAATCACAACTAAAAAAGAGATTTCGTACTAGTTTTTCTTGATTTTGACAACAATCAATCAAAAGCTAACCTTTCTACACAACTTTCAACAACAAACAACACTCCTATCACCTTCAAATCTCTCCAAACTCACAAAAACGGTCTATACTCCAGCTCAAGCTTCTAAGTTCGAATCGGGTGGATAATGAGGGAACGATTGGTATTGGTGGAGCGTACCTGACTAGTATCCCTAGCAATGGCACCAAAAATGTTAAGTCTTCTATGTATGCGACTCACATGTCATTGGGGATCGTCCAAGCATGCCGCAAGTGAGTGCTCAACTCCTTGCTACTTCCGGGTAGGAGCCAACCTCGCAATCGGTTCTACGAATGTCACGTTTGCAGCTCCCAACTTGTTGCAAATGCGATTCCACTTGGAGAGGAGAGGGAGAGGGAAAGAGAGAAGATGGCATACTCGTGAGCGTGGGTGAAGGGGAAACCGTGGACGTAGCAATCGCATGAGACCATAGAAGGAAAGAAAGCATGCAAGAAATCCAACACCCTTAAGGGAGTGGAGGGAAGCTTGAGCTCTTTGCATTCAACGTGGTATCCAACAAGTGAAGACTAAAGTCAAAGACTTTGCCTTTTATACAAGTACCTTTTTTCAAGGGAGGACTAACCCTTTCCATCTCTTGCACTCTCTCAAGCTCTAATTCTCCTGGCTAGTGGCGCAATGTGTGACCACCCTACTCTAGCTTCCCTCATTTTCTTTTTAGCTCTCTATGTACATGGCCGAATCGGCAAAAATTCTAAGTACATATATTACAACATGGGTGGGCTGCCAAAAGGTTAACACACCCTAAGACCCATTTCAAGTTTGGTACCAATTAGACAAGTGACATATCAATGTCATTGGCCGACGCATAATCTTCCTTCACATACGTAACATGCATGTGGAAATTGGGGCATTTGGCCTTCCCAACCAGACATACGGGGTCCAATTCTCTTTATACTTGGCAAGATCAAGGAAACCACTCAACTTAAGAACCGTTCCAAGTTTGGTACCAATCGGATAAGTGCATATATCAATGTCGTTGGCCAGCCCGTATTTTTCCTTCACACACGTACCATGCATATAGAAATTGGGACATTTGCACTTCTCCATTGGACATATAGCATGCGATCCACTTGATACATGTCAAGATCATGGAAAACATTCACCTTAAGACCCCTGCCAAGTTTGGTACCAATCAGAGACTTGCACATATCAATGTTGTTGGCCAATGCGTAATTTTCCTTCACATACATACCATGTGTATGGAAATTGGGCCATTTGTCCTTACCAATTGGACATACGATGTAAGATGCTCTTGATACTTGTGAAGATCATGTAAAAAACTCACCTTAAAATCCATGCCAAATTTGGTACCAACCAAATAAGTGCACATATCAATGTCGTTGGTCGACCCACATTTTTCCTTCACGTACATACCATGTATATAGAAATCGGGGCATTTGGCCTTCCCGATAGTGTAGCAGATAAGAGGTTCGTTGCACCGGTGGTGCGGTCCCGCTAGTTCCTGCGTCTGCTTCTGACATGACCCACGGACCTTCAAAACTCTCTTGTATGCACCATATTTATCCATGGCCGTCTCTGTAGTCACATTGAACAAGCCGCCTCATAGACAACAGTGGGGCAATTTTAGAACTAGTGATTCTCGACGTTTTGTGCAGGTAGCGGAGCATCCACGACAAGGCGTGGGGATCCTTAGCCGGCCTGTTTCATCATTGAATTCCATGTTTTTGTTAGCACTGCCGTAATGCTAGTGATGAATTTCGAAGTGTAATTTTTCAAAAATAAAAATAAATTTTGTGCCTTCTCTCTTCTCTTCTCTCTATCTATTAAGGACGGATCATCTCTACGCCACGTGGAACTATGTGGTGATCTAAGGAACATTCCTTTGACACGTGTGCCTTCATCTAGATTGCCTCCTTCTGCCTCTGTATATCAAGTTGCAATATGACACAAAGAGCATATGCATGTATCAGATTAAATCAACAACTGACTAAGAAATCACATAAATGCAAGTCACATTGAGATCCATACTTACAAATTCAGCCCCCCATGACACTCCATATTGCTCCATCTGGATCCCTCATGCGTCCCAGTGCTACTAGCCTTGTTTCTTCCATGGCAGCTTTCTTTGCTTGCTTCCACTCACGTCTATGAGCAGTGGCAACTTGCAAGCTATCTCTTTGGAGCATGTCCTTGCTCTATCCTGGCCAACTCGGCCTTGGCTTGTCTCTTGAGCAAGGACCTCTTATTGGCAAGTCTTGTCGGCAAAGACATGATCCAAAGGGCCAGCCAAACACTGCTCATAGGCACGAATGGGAGCAAGAAAAAAAAGCTATCATAGAATAGAGGACATGGGTATCGGCTACATGATTTATTATATATTTCTTTGATATACAATGTGCATAGCTACAAGAGAGGGCTTAGGGTATAGCATCCGACTTTATTATATATTTCTTTGATGTACAATGTGCAAAAAAGAGCCTGAGGTATAGGGTAGAAAAAAAAGAGCTTAGGGTATAGGGTACAAAAAAGGGTACAAAAAAGAGACGAGAGGGGTTTAGGCTCAGGGTCACTACATAACTAATGCACAAGAAAGCTAACTAGTAATTAAGACCTGAGTGCTACTCGTGGAGTGCTCTCGTCGCGCAAAGAGTTTCTACGATCTTTCGGGTCTTCCCAAGAAGATGTGCATGTAGTCCTTGGTGTCAGGCTACTCTCATCGTGATGCTCATCGCGATGATAAGCTCCGCGTACTAGCTTCCCAATCAAAAAAGAAAGGTACCCAACGAGTATTGTACCCCCAATCACTACACCACACAATAAATATGAGGGAGACATATGCACACACAGCACTGGTGGGTTAGGATTAAAACATATGCAAGATAGAAAAAGAACACATAGATAATGGATGGGAAAAAGTGAATGGAAGAGGGAAGGGGGATGGGGAAGAACCCAACTCCAGCCCCAAACTATCTCGGGTTCAAGGGGTAACGCATCTAGAAATGTGTCAATAAGCACGACTGTACTGCCAAACAGTAGCACCATTTGACGCGCTAATTGGCGCCCTACAGTTCAAATTTTCTGTGCCAACTGAGCGTGATGGGGACTGTCGCCCACAATCCAAACACCAAAAAGAAAATAACACGTGCACAAAGGACCACCACAAAAGACAACATTGCAACAGCTAAACCCCAAAAACATGTACAAAAAAGGAAGCAAGTGGCATACCTTGGAAAGGTATGAGTCAACGAGTTCTAAGTCCTCTTTGATTCTTGATCTTCCTTTCCCGTTCCTCGTATGAGTGCTCACACTTGAGGTGGGAGGTAGGAAGGTGTGGGGGTATGAACTAGTGTGGAGGTATGGAGGTGTAGAGATGGGAGGGTCAGCGACGGCAAAATGTGTAGTGAAGAATGAGCCACTGGCGTAGGGTTATAACATAGTAGTGCATCTATACACGCGTATAACACCTCGTCAATATGACAGTGTATACGTGGCTATAGATGCGTGTTTATATGCGGTATTTGGCATAGTAGATGCGCTTATAAATGCACTAATAGACTGTGGAGACACATTGATAGACACATATCATACTTGGTAAAGATCATGGAAACCACTTGCCTTAAGGACCCTGTCAAGTTTGGTGCCCATCGGACAAGTTCACATACCAATATCGTGGGCCGATGCATATTTTCCCACACCTACGTAGCATCACTACTACAGAAACACCGGTTATCGTCGTTCTTTTCATCAAAAAATACAAAGAAAATGATTTTCTTTTGACCAAAAAAATGATGGTATCTTAGACGGCATAACCGACGGTATCTTCGACGATATAATTGATGGTATAATTGATGCACAATACCATCGAACATACCATCGACAATACCAAATATGATACCATCAAATATCCCTTCTCTGCTACCATCTAATATACCGTTGATTGTACCATCCAAAATACCGTCGCTGTCTATATATTCACAAAATGACTCTTATGTAGATGCCAAGAAGAGAAAAAGTATAATAAGGTCTTCTTTTTTTTGGGGCTTTAAGCTTGGAGAGAATAGTTACCCCCCCACAATATGTGGACCGATATAGATCTCTTGTTATACAACAACTTCTACTTTATGCTCATAAAGCAGCTATGGAAAAATAAATCGCTTCAACTTATGGAGTGCAACATGAGGAGCATGTTACAGATTCAGATGTTGGGGTGAAGGAGACCATGTAGGAGGAGGCTATTGCCACAGATAATGCTGCTAGTTTGCACGAGCCCATCCTCGATGAGATTGTGACCGCTTTAGTTTTTTAGAATCAATAGACCATGCATGAGAAAGTTGTTGCCACATCATCTATTTTTGGCATGTAGGACACTATCCTTGAGGAACCTACTACAATTGCAGCTATAAATCTTGAACTTAAAGTGCTAGATGAGGAGGCGTCCACCATTTTTGTGTAGGAGATGATTTTTGAGAAGGAGACAACTTTTGGTTCTGGAGAGGGTGGTGTCATGGATGATTTGGAGCACAAGGACACCATTCATGTGGAGGATCAGCCTGCGGACGAGAATCTTGATGATGATCACATGCACTAAACTTCTAAGTGCCTTTAGTTCCACTTGCTTTGTATGTCAACATTGTTTTGCAATCTTTTATTGAAAAATATGAAATAGCTCTACGAACATAGTCAATGGCATGCAAATGTTTATTTTCACTATTCTAGTAGCAATCTTTGGTCTTAAAGATTAGTGTACCTTTGTGAAGAGCTTGGCTCTATATGCCTATGTTACATTGGCATCAAGAATAGGCTAGTCCACTGAATTCCATGCTGGGAGATCTTGTCTTTGTAAAGCACCATGTGTTTTACGATTGTTCAGCAGTTGGTAAAAATGGGCATAAAAAATATACTCGAATATTTAGCAAGTTGTATTGTAGATCTACCTTGACATTGCAATTCGCCTATGTCCCCATGTAAGACATCCCAGAATCCTAGAATACACTCTATTAGTTGACACTCCTCATAGGATGAAGGGTATATGTCTAAACAAGAAAGCAGGCATTGTCGATCAATGATAAAGAAAAAAGGTTTTTGTTTGAAATTCCAATAGCCTGGAAAAGATACTTACAATTAGGTCTGTGTTGTGGAAGATAGCTTGGATAATCTCGCAATACAAGTTCTCTATACATGTATACATGCTGTATCAAAATTTCTTTTACGCATTTTTTCCCTTTCAAGATTCTAAAATATTTTACCCTACACTTCCAAGATGCCAAAAAAATATTAGCTCACCGTGGTTTCTTCCTTCTATTGGGTTGCATTAGCACGCATGATGCTTTTAACACAGCTAACTTCCATAGTGACAATACTGGAAACTTCTATACATGAGATAGAAGAGGTAGGTTGATAAGGCAGACCTACTTTGTACATCTTCATCTTCGGCATTATTACTCACACAATGTTTGCATATATAGTTTCTCTTCACCATCAAAAACTGAAAAAGATACTTCAACTTAAACTCTAATGACTGTGAAAGAAATGGGCAAGCAAGGCTATTAATTTATGTCTATTTGTTGCTTTGTATTATTTTGCACAAGCAAAGATGTGGTTTAGGAAAGGTAATCGAGTTGAAAGAACACAAAAAACTAGACAAAATAGATGAAAGATGAAGAGAGCTTACTATTTTATGTTTGAAAGCCAAAATTTCAATCCACACATCAATAGTAGAATGGTGTAGAATGATGAAAGAGAACTTTGAAAACTAGAAAAAAGGAAATGGTTGAATGCACAAAAACTTGAAGTTTGAAACTTTAGAGACAAGTTGCAGAGCGAGAAAGCTTGTATAGGAGAGAATGCATTTCAGAAATCGTGTTTTGTTTCAAACATGACAAAAATTTGCCTTTATAGTGACAAGATCTTATGAGAATTAGAGAAAGATCACCTCATTAATGTGGCACGCTTTGTGTCAACATAAAATATGATTTCTTTTTTCCATTTTCACCCCTTTTCTTTTCTTGAAAATTTTCAACATTATGTTGGACTATATATATAGATACATACATACATACATACATATATATGTATGTATGTATGTATGTATATGTATGTATGTATATATATGTATACATACATATATATGTATGTATGTATATGTATATGTATATGTATATGTATATGTATATACACAGTGCAGGGATTTAATATTCACGTGATCACAAGATTTTTTGTGATAATAACACATGTGAACAAGTTATTCACATGTTCTCGTGTTACCGTTCACAAAATAACAGGTCACTTGCCATTTGGGAACCCCTTAAAAGCTTGGCTACACATGGGAATAAGCTATTCACATGTTCTCATGTTACCATCTTCACATAATAACAGGTCAGTGGCCACCTAAGAAGATTTTTTATGCCCGACAAAGATAATTTTTTTAGGCCCTTGTGAAAGCTTTGTGAATATAACATGTGATCACAAGATTTTTTGTGTTATTAACATATGTTATTAACATGTTCACATGTTTTCATTTACGTCAGTGAAATCCCTGATACACACACACATACACACACACGCACGCACACACACACACAATCTCTCTCTCTGTCTCTCTCTCTCATACAAACATTACAAAAGTGTTTATATATATTGCCCAAAAAAAGGCTTGTACATACATACACATGTGGCCTCACGTACGAAAAGTGATAAAGCCTTAAATAAGATCCAGCCACATGTGGCTTCTTCAAGTACAAAAAATAGTGGCTTTGTAGGTTTGTACATACATGCACGTGTGGCATGAAGTACAAAAAAATAGTAAAGCCTAAAGCCACATCCAGCCATATATGGCTTCAAGTACAAAAAATAGTTGCTCCTATCTAGCACTACATCTACTACTAGTCGGAGTCTCTCTCTCCTCACTCTCGGAGCTTTCTTCGGCGCCTTCATCTGGATTGCCTCCTTCTGTCTCCGTATATCAAGTTGCAATATGACACAAAGAGCATATGCATGTATTAGATTAAATCAACAACTGACTAAGAAATCACATAAATGCAAGTCACATTGAGATCCATACTTACAAATTCAGCCCCCCATGACACTCCATATTGCTCCATCTGGATCCGTCATGCGTCCCAGTGCTACTAGCCTTGTTTCTTCCATGGCAGCTTTCTTTGCTTGCTTCCACTCGCGTCTATGAGCAATGGCAAGATAGCTCTTTGGAGCATGTCCTTGCTCTATCCTGACCAACTTGTCTCTTGAGCAAGGACCTCTTATTGGCAAGTCTTGTCGGCAAAGACATGATCCAAAGGGCCAGCCAAACGCTGCTCATAGGCACGAATGGGAGCAAGAAAAGAAGGCTATCATAGAATAGAGGACATGGGTATAGGGTACATGATTTATTATATATTTCTTTGATATACAATGTGCATAACTACAAGAGAGGGCTTAGGGTATAGCATCCGACTTTATTATATATTTCTTTGATGTACAATGTGCAAAAAAGAGCTTGAGGTATAGGGTACAAAAAAAAGAGCTTAGGGTATAGGGTACAAAAAAGAGCTTAGGGTACAAAAAAGAGACGAGAGGGGTTTAGGCTCAGGGTCACTACATAACTAATGCACAAGAAAGCTAACTAGTAATTAAGACCTGAGTGCTACTCGTGGAGTGCTCTCGCCGCGCAAAGAGTTTCTACGATCTTTCGGGTCACCCCAAGAAGATGTGCATGTAGTCCTTGGTGTCAGGCTACTCTCATCGTGATGCTCATCGCGATGATAAGCTCCGCGTACTAGCTTCCCAATCAAAAAAGAAAGGTACCCAACGAGTATACGGTACCCCCAATCACTACACCACACAATAAATATGAGGGAGACATATGCACACGCAGCACTGGGGGGTTAGGATTAAAACATATGCAAGATAGAAAAAGGGAAAAAAATTTTAAGTGAATGGAAGAGGGAAGGGGGATGGGGAAGAACCCAATTCCAGCCCCAAACTATCTCGGGTTCAAGGGGTAACGCATCTAGAAACGCGTCAATAAGCACGACTGTACTGTCAAACAGTAGCACCATTTGGCGTGCTAATTGGCGCCCTTCAGTTCAAATTTTCTCTGCCGACTGAGCGTGATGGGGACTGTCGCCCACAATCCAAACACCAAAAAGGAAATAACATGTGCACAAAGGACCACCACAAAAGACAACATTGCAACAGCTAAACCCCAAAAACACGTACAAAAAAGGAAGTAAGTGGCACGCCTTGGAAAGGTATGAGTCAACAAATTCCAAGTCCTCTTTGATTCTTGATCTTTCTTTCCCGTTCCTCGTATGAGTGCTCACACTTGAGGTGGGAGGTAGGAAGGTGCGGGGGTATGAACTAGTGTGGAGGTATGGAGGTGTAGAGATGGGAGGGTCGGCGACGGCAAAATGCGTAGTGAAGAATGAGCCACTAGCGTAGGGTTAAAACATAGTAGAGCATCTATACACGCATATAACACCTCGTCAATATGACAGTGTATACACGGCTATAGATGCGTGTTTATATGCGGTATTTGGCATAGTAGACGCGCTTATAAATGCACTAATAGAGTGTGGAGACGCGCTGATAGACGCATATCATACTTGGTAAAGATCATGGAAACCACTTGCCTTAAGGACCCTGTCAAGTTTGGTGCCCATCGGACAAGTTCACATACCAATATCGTGGGCCGATGCATATTTTTCCACACCTACGTAGCATCACTACTAAAAAAACACCGGTTATCGTCATTCTTTTCATCAAAAAATACAAAGAAGATGATTTTCTTTTGACCAGAAAAATGATGGTATGTTAGACGGCATAACCGACGGTATAATTGATGCACAATACCATCGAACATACCATCGACAATACCAAATATGATACCATCAAATATACCATCTCTGCTACCATCTAATATACCGTTGATTACATGCCAAAAATAGATGATGTGGCAACAACTTTCTCATGCATGGTCTATTGATTCTAAAAAACTAAAGCGGTCACAATCTCATCGAGGATGGGCTCGTGCAAACTAGCAGCATTATCTGTGGCAATAGCCTCCTCCTACATGGTCTCCTTCACCCCAACATCTGAATCTGTAACATGCTCCTCATGTTGCACTCCATAAGTTGAAGCGATTTATTTTTCCATAGGTGCTTTATGAGCATAAAGTAGAAGTTGTTGTGTAACAAGAGATCTATATCGGTCCACATATTGTGGGGGGTAACTATTCTCTCCAAGCTTAAAGCCCCCAAAAAAAGAAGACCTTATTATACTTTTTCTCTTCTTGGAATCTAGTCATTGTGAATATATAGACAGCGACGGTATTTTGGATGGTACAGGACACTATCCTTGAGGAACCTACTACAATTGCAGCTGTAAATCTTGAACTTAAAGTGCTAGATGAGGAGGCATCCACCATTTTTGTGTAGGAGATGATTTTTGAGAAGGAGACAACTTTTGGTTCTGGAGAGGGTGGTGTCATGGATGATTTGGAGCACAAGGACACCATTCATGTGGAGGATCAGCCTGCGCGGACGAGAATCTTGATGATGATCACATGCACTAAACTTCTAAGGAAGCTTCACATATGGAGCCTCCCACATCATCTACATAGTAGGACATTATTGCATGAGTGTTTTAGTCACTCATTCTTGTAAATCTTACTTGTATTTATACAATACCTGGAATTAAAATCTTTCAGCTATCTCAATCATTCCATTTGGGATGTCTTTACATTGTATGATGCTCGCTCTTCTTTGCATTACCTGTGAACATGTGATTGGAATCAATATTATGAATAAGAAACTACACGTAAAATTATGTTGACGGTGGAGAACCTCACGATTAAACGACTCTGTACACCAAGTGCCCGTAGGAAGTCTATGCAGGTGAGATGTGAAATATCACGTGTCACTTCGAAAAAGCCCTTCGCGTGCACCACGCGTTCAGGGATCCTCTCCCGATCGAATTGAGCGAGCCTCTTGACCAAATGATAATCTTCTAAAAGGATAGGACCTGCAGATAGAATATGATTTACACAACCTCTGATTAGTAAACATTTGAGCAGGAAAGAGTTTAAATGTAAGGGAGCACAACTTATACAGAAATCAAGGAAATCAACTGTTCATTCAAAACAAGGCAAGCGAGCTTATCCAATCATAAGAACTCAAAAGTTTTGAGAATGTGCTTACCTCTGGCACTGACAGTTAAAGATGAATTGTTGTTCCATACTGGCGCACCCGAATTGGTGGTGAAGAAGGGAGAATTGTACGCGCTCGAAGGACGAAACTGCGCAAGTAGAGAAATCGTCAGGTTCTAAATTCAAATCTTCAACTAGAGGTTAACTTTTTGTCAAATGGTCTTGTTGGGTGGATTTGCTGGCTCATGCACCGCTTCCTATTATCCACTATGCTTCTTTAAAAACCATCCTCGACTACATGGAAGACTATTGAGAGTCGGAGACGTATGTACGCCTCATTCCAGCTTGTCTTTTCAAAATTCGACGAGTCTATGATAGAGAAGTGTAAATATATATCCATATATCTCTCGTTTTTTAAAAGTTTGGCAATCCATCACAGCACACCATTCTTTGTGAATTCACATGATCTACATGACCGATGTCTTTTAACATCTTTGAATGTGGTAAAAATGCTTTGATAGTATGCTGATCAGAACTCGGAGGATTGTTTAAAAGGTTTTAAGTCGGATAAGTGCGTGTGCATGAGCTTTATCTTTTCGTAGCTAAACATGATTACGGAGCGGGGTTGCATGTAAGCCATCTTTGTAATTGATCGAATCTATATCATTCTGTAATTGTTCATCCACTTGGGTGCATCCTAAGTTTTGATATATCATTGCTTCTTGCTCAAGATGTCATCTTCATT
The DNA here is from genome assembly GCF_041138505.1 of Cibotium barometz. Classification (NCBI taxonomy): domain Eukaryota; kingdom Viridiplantae; phylum Streptophyta; class Polypodiopsida; order Cyatheales; family Cibotiaceae; genus Cibotium; species Cibotium barometz. Next base: position 34,365,820 of record NC_141068.1, read on the forward strand.
GAGAATGAATCTTTTATCAACAACAGTGGGCACCTTACAATTTTGCCTTGCATGCGGCTTTAGATAGTTTCTATATTCTTAGCCTTAAGCTCCCCACCATGGTCAGTGAATGTAGGCCCCCCCCCCGGGTTGCCATCAATGCCATTAGCATCATGGTCTGCATCTACAAACTTACCAAGGACAAGAGTTGTTAAGATAAAATATGTTCTCGTTTTTCATTGATTAAATTATTTCTTGCAGCTATTCCAATGGATCATGCTACATCTCCTTTGCTAACAACTTGGAAGCTTAGAACCATCACCCGTTTGTTTCCTAAGGCATCATATAGGATACTCCAAGGGGTTGAAGACCTCAATGAGAGCGTGGACAGAATCCAATCATCGACAATGGCATCAACATAATGCTGTGAGCACCAGAATGGGGGGCCAATGGGCTAAATGGATGTTGATGGACATGTAATGTTTTCTTTTTCTTAAGCAAGAATCACAACAACAAAGCAATTTTCTATAGCAACGTGGTTTTTGAGGATAAATACAACGTCTTCACCATCGAGAGATCGCGTAATGTTGCTATGATTGCTTCATCAACCCTTTGTACATGAACAATTCATGTGTGAAGTCCTCCATCAAATATGAATTTTTGCATTATTCATGAATAATGAGTAGAGTGCATTTTCCATCTTTATAGAGAGTAAAAGAGATGGCCATGACTGGTGTTGCACCATATCAACTTCTCAAATTTGCAATATGAGTATGACTACTGACATTCAGGTAATATGTCAATATCTTATCTATTCACAATGCTACTTCGTGACTCTACTGGACTCTTTATTCTCGATGCTCATGACGCCCAGAGAAGGGCTCATGACGCCCAGGGAAGGGCCCATTCCCTTGGATTATAATTCTTTGGGAAAGGAAGCGCACCACCTCCTCGGCCACAATATGTGTGGTTATAATAATTACATTATATATTATTATTATACTTTGTTTTCTTTCATTGACCAAGATATTTTACTTCAACCTAAATTCTTACAACATTCCTCTATTTTGATGCATGTTCTCAAACCCAGGCAACATTTGGAGTCAAGAGAGATGAGCAGGTTGGATGCAAAATTGAAGAATGATGACAACACTATTCATGTCATTATCACAATAGTATGGAGACTGCAATGAGGATAACGTATGAGCTCTTTTGAGCATAGCCTTATTTATGTATTTTTTAGAATTCAATTTCCAAAAGGCACAATTCTTTAGACATCACCAACTCAGTAAATAAAGCACCACCTTTGACATTTGCAGGGAGGATCGAATCTTGATGGACCTTGTCAATGTCTCGTTTCCATAATTTTACTAATTCTATTCTTGTCCTTCTAACATTTTAATAGTTTATATGATTTAAGTTAAATAACAAGTTACGTGTTACTTGAACAAAAGTGGACTATAGAATACATAAATGGATAAAAAACAAGGCCAAACAAGGAAAGAAATGATAAGCAGAATTAATTTGTGACCATTTCTTTGGCCATTATCTTGCAACACTGCATTTTGTTGTGATTATGTTAATGTCTATTTTATCCTCTCATGTTAGACTGCCTACCCACCCTAGTTGTTAACAATGAATGAAAATCAATTCCAAATAGTTCCCTTGTCTCCATTAGAATATCGTCGCACAATTGAGTGAGTATACAACATTGCCTAAGTGAAATGACACTCATTAGGTTTCCATTCTCAGTAACAATAACATCAAGGAACTCATTTTTGCAAGTCCAAAAGAGTTCACATCCTGATCCAGTGGCACAAGTTGTGTACCAATCTACCTACTATATTTATAATAAAAAGAAAATATACAATTTTGAAAAGCAATCATGTATTTTAGTTGAATTGTGTTGAGGAAAACCTCACACTGCACGTTGTTGGATGTTTTCCTATCCTAACCATCATCCAAAAAATGTGGAATGCCTTTAGTTCCACTTGCTTTGTATGTCAACATTGTTTTGCAATCTTTTATTGAAAAATATGAAATAGCTCTAGAAACACAGTCAATGGCATGCAAATGTTTATTTTCACTATTCTAGTAGCAATCTTTGGTCTTAAAGATTAGTGTACCTCTGTAAGAGCTTGGCTCTATATGCCTATGTTACATTGGCATCAAGAATAGGCTAGTCCACTGAATTCCATGCTGGGAGATCTTGTCTTTGTAAAGCACCATGTGTTTTACGATTGTTCAGCAGTTGGTAAAAATGGTCATAAAAAATATACCCGAATATTTAGCCAGTTGTATTGTAGATCTACCTTGACATTGCAATTCGCCTATGTCCCCATGTAAGACATCCCAGAATCCTAGAATACACTCTATTAGTTGCCACTCCTCATAGGATGAAGGGTATATGTCTAAACAAGAAAGCAGGCATTGTCGATCAATGATAAACAAAAAAGGTTTTTGTTTGAAATTCCAATAGCCTGGAAAAGATACTTACAATTAGGTCTGTGTTGTGGAAGATAGCTTGGATGATCTCGCAATACAAGTTCTCTATACATGTATACATGCTGTATCAAAATTTCTTTTACGCATTTTTTCCCTTTCAAGATTCTAAAATATTTTACGCTACGCTTCCAAGATGCCAAAAAAATATTAGCTCACCATGGTTTCTTCCTTCTATTGGGTTGCATTAGCACGCATGATCCTTTTAACACAGCTAACTTCCACAGTGACAATACTGGAAACTTCTATACATGAGATAGAAGAGGTAGGTTGATAAGGCAGACCTACTTTGTACATCTTCATCTTCGGCATTATTATTCACACAATGTTTGCATACATAGTTTCTCTTCTCCATCAATAACTTAAAAAGATACTTCAACTTAAACTCTAATGACTGTGAGAGAAATGGGCAAGCAAGGCTATTAATTTATGTCTATTTGTTGCTTTGTATTATTTTGCACAAGCAAAGATGTGGTTTAGGAAAGATAATCGAGTTGAAAGAACACAAAAAACTAGACAAAATAGATGAAAGATGAAGAGAGCTTACTATTTTATGTTTGAAAGCCAAAATTTCAATCAACACATCAATAGTAGAATGGTGTAGAATGATGAAAGAGAACTTTGAAAACTAGAAAAAAGGAAATGGTTGAATGCAAGAAAACTTGAAGTTTGAAAGTTTAGAGACAAGTTGAAGTGAGAAAACTTGTATAGGAGAGAATGCATTTCAAAAATCGTGTTTTGTTTCAAACATGACAAAAATTTGCCTTTATAGTGACAAGATCTTGTGAGAATTAGAAAAAGATCACCTCATTAATGTGGCACGCTTTGTGTCAACATAAAATATGATTTCTTTTTTTCATTTTCACCCCTTTTCTTTTCTTGAAAATTTTTAACATTATGTTGGACTATATATATAGATACATACATACATACATACATACATACATATATATGTATGTATGTATGTATGTATATGTATATGTATATGTATATGTATATGCACACAGACACACACACACACATGCACACACGCACGCACACACACAATCTCTCTCTCTCTCTCTCTCTCTCTCTCTTACTTACAAACCTTGAATTGAATGCATCCACATAAACTCTGAGAAGTTTTTTGCAAATTGAATACTTAAATACCTAGAATCTTGCATTGGTAAAGTAAAGTAGGGGAAGGGACATATTATTTGGTTAGTCCATAGATTATCCTTCTAGAGTCTTTGACATGACCATGAACGACCTTATTATAAGTAGTCCTTGTATGCATTAAACCTTGACACTCTTGAGCTAGCTTACTTAGCAAGGCCTTGGGGAACATGAAAATATGGATTGCGAGTATTCCATGGGCTTGTTAATAAAATGTAAAGGACATATGTAGTAAGTTAGTAATGTTCCCCTTAGATTAATAGAGTCATTTTAGTAATTGAAACACTCAATTTTATCCTTTTTTAAATTATCTCTCTCTCTTTCTTTCTCTCTCTCTCTCTCTCTCTCTCTCTCTCACACACACACACACACACACACACATACACACACACAAAATATACTCTCTATAACATGAATACACAATCATATGCACACATGCACATGCATTTGTGAGGCATGCTATACTCACACACACACATACACAAACTTCACACCCATGGCATCAATTACACAAGTTCACTTTTATTTCTGATAAGTTTCTAATACTACAAGGGAATGGATCCAATGGAGTATGGTTGGGGGTTGCTTAACATCATTTTGTAACAAATGATGGGATGTTATTACTTCAATAACTTTGATAACCAAGAAATTGATTACCGTTGAAGATCTTGTGAGAATCAGAAAAAGATCACCTCATTAATGTGGCACGCTTTGTGTCAACATAAAATATGAATTCTTTTTCCATTTTCACCCCTTTTTTGTTTTAAAAAAATTTCAACGTTATGTTGGACTATCTATCTATATATCTATATATCTATATATATATATATATATATATATACATACATATACATATACATATATACATAAACATATACATATATACATACATAAACACATACATACATACATGTATATGTATATGTATACGCACGCACGCATGCACGCATGCACACACGCACACACACACACACATTTATATCTTTAGAGATATAAATGTGTGTGTGTGTGTGTGTACATATATATACATATGTATGCATGTATGTATGTATGTATGTATGTATGTATGTATGTATGTATGTATGTATGTATGTATGTATGTGTGTATGAATGTATGCATGCATGTATGTATGTATGTATGTATATGTATGTGTATATGAATATGAATATATATGTATATGTATATATATATATATATATATATATATATATATATAGAGAGAGAGAGAGAGAGAGAGAGAGAGAGAGAGAGAGAGAGAGATTTCTCATGTAATGTTTCCAAAAACAAAAAGTTAATAAATTATAAAATTCAATGAAAATCAAACCCACAATGTTTATATTTCATGCATTTTTTATCGTAGCAAGTACAATTGTATAGCTTGCCGTTGTCACTAAATTTGTGTTTCTACCTCATTTGAACATTCTACAATTGAACTTCATTCATCCCTGCAAATAAATTGACCATTCATTGAAAGCATCCCTTAGCCATAGCAATATTTAACTTTGGTACTTTAGTGAATTTAGTTGAATTTTGGATGAGCAAAATGTTGGGCCTTGCAATTTTCAATATTTTTTTATGCTCATATATATATATATATATATACATATACATATACATATATACATAAACATATACATATATACATAAACACATATACATATATACATACATATACATACATACATAAACACATACATACATACATACATGTATATGTATATGCACGCACGCATGCACACACGCACACACACACACACATTTATATCTTTATAGATATAAATGTGTGTGTGTGTGCGTGTGTGCGTGCATGTGTACATATATATACATATGTATGTATGTATGTATGTATGTATGTATGCATGCATGCATGCATGCATGTATGTATGTATGTATGCATGCATGCATGCATGTATGTATGTATGTATGTATGTATGTATATGTATGTGTATATGAATATGAATATATATGTATATGTATATGTATATATATATATATATATATATATAGAGAGAGAGAGAGAGAGAGAGAGAGAGAGAGAGAGAGAGAGAGAGAGATTTCTCATGTAATGTTTCCAAAAACAAAAAGTAAATAAATTATAAAATTCAATGAAAATCAAACCCACAATGTTTATATTTCATGCATTTTTTATCGTAGCAAGTACAATTGTATAGCTTGCCGTTGTCACTAAATTTGTGTTTCTACCTCATTTGAACATTCTACAATTGAACTTCATTCATCCCTGCAAATAAATTGACCGTTCATTGAAAGCATCCCTTAGCCATAGCAATATTTAACTTTGGTGCTTTAGTGAATTTAGTTGAATTTTGGATGAGCAAAATGTTGGGCCTTGCAATTTTCAATACTTTTTTATGCTCATATGTCAAAGATCAAGAATTTGGGATGTGGCATCATTATTTGAAAAGCTATTAAAAATGTCTTAAGAAGAAACTCATATCAATACTTAAGAAACCTTAAGTGTTTAGCACAGTGTTTTTATCATATTTGTAAGATCAAACTTAGAATTTGTGAGGCTCGCTCCCACATGAAGACAAGTACATATACATGTTGTGAGTGCACAAGTTGTTATTTGATGATAAATATCACAAATATATATTTCCAAATCGCTTTCTAAGGATATGCTCGTTGTACTAGCATTAGGAGATTTTGATTCAAGCAATGTGTAGCTTGGTTAGGAGCATCTTTATTTCTTTTCATCTTTATCCTCGTTAGGGCACTTACTTTACTTAGCACCTTCTCCCTTTTGGTGATGTTGGCATAGGCAAGGCCTTTTTTTGGATTTCTGCTACAAGCTTTGTTAAGTGAACCTTGTGATTATAATGCTAATATATATGTGTATGTGTGAGTGTGTGAGTGTGTGCACGCACGTCGGGGGGTGTGTGTGTGTGCGCGTGCACGTGCGCGCGCATTTGTATGTATGTATACACATCTCATATACATATACATATACACATCGTAGACACATATAGATACACATGCATACATACATACATATATACATATGTACATGCATGCATGTGTGTGTGTGTGTGTGTGTGTGTGGTACACACACACACACACAGATATATATCCCATGAAAATTTCACAGACCCATTTTCAATGTAGATATCCTCCTTGCACCCATGGGCATTGAGCTTGTTTGGCTAACACAAGCAATCAAGGCCAAGACATGTCAACTTTAATCCCCCTCATTGCACCCAATAGGGGTGCCAATAGCATTGGTAGAATTATTATCTGTAAGTAAAGAAACCAACTTGAAAACAAAAGAACTTTATTTTTTGTATTGAGGAAAAAGTTTCGAAACCAACTTAAAAAAAGTGAATTGTTGGATTTATATACATATACCAATCTAATTTATAAAAACTTAGTTAAGGTAGTGTCATTCTAAGTGTTACATGTACATCCTTTCCCTACATGCATATTATTATGAACCAAAATTTTCCAATAAATCCTTGGTAATTATATATACATACATGCATGAATTCACACACACACACACACACACACACACACACATGCACGCGTGCTCTCTCTCTCTCTCTCTCTCTCTCTCTCTCTCCTCCCCCTTGTTTCTTTTGACAAATGGTATCTAAAAATTGTGTGTTGTTTAAATTTAGGTGTTATTTAGAAAATCCTCCTACTACTTGTAGTGTATAATTTGTGTAGAATTCTATTAAAATAGAGAAATTGTAATAACAAAAGCCACCAAAACATTCGAAAGACAAATCCTTTTAACTTTGTGCGTGTGTCTATTTGTAGTGTTACATGTTGGCCCTTTATCACATTATGAGTATTAAAAATAACACCTCTTTAGAATCCAGATGAAAATAAGATGCAACGACAAATATGCATGTTAATCGATTTGTCTTGATTATGAAAATGTGAATGTGTAATGAAATTTTCATTTTGTGATCAAATGAAATTATTTTCTTCAAAATCACTTATTTTTCCATAGACGGCACAAAGTAGGCCCTCTTTCTTTTGAACAAAGATATGTAGGAACACAATCATTACTAGAGCATTACCATGAATGAAAATGGCCACATGAATCACATGATTAACTTGACTAACATGAATGATTCTTAAAACATGCTTTTTCCACATAAGATTCAATGAGATAGTACTATCCCATTGATACATAGATTAGAATCCCTTGTAGGTAATTGGATGCATTCAATCTTTCAATGCTCATGTTTGCATAGTGTGAACATAATTTATTACTAAGATTGTTTGGCTATGATTATCTGGAGGGGTAATTTTCACATTTTTGACATCTTTGCAGTTAGTTCCTGCATAAATTTTGATGCCACCATGGCGGTCATATGATATGATGTGTCACGTTGAGGATTGTACTCCACAACATCGCCTGCAACAATGTCTCCCTTCAAGTGTTGTAAGATATTCATCACATCACGGAAGGAGAGTCCACTAGACTCTATGTGAGACACTCCTGGTGCAAAACCTGGGCCGAGGCAATCTACGTCAATGGATACGTACACACCTTTTGCACCCACGCCAAGCTCCTACAATACACAGTCCAACATGAACATAAATAATTTTGTCACATGGCAAATATGGTGATGAAACATAGTTGAATGTCTTTTCATGGTTTAAAATGGTTTTTTGCCACTTGAGTAGTAAAAGGTGGGCAAAATGTCCAAGTAAAGGTTGGACAAAAGGCCATATATGGATGCATCATCATTATCAAAATTAAGCTTGGAGCATTATTCTCAACTTAAGGCTGGGTAAGATGTGGCATACCAAATTCTCCAAAAATTTACGATGTTTTTCAAAATGCCTCATCTCATAAAGCTCCACTCCAAACCTCTCGGCTTGCGCCCTCCCCTCTTTGTTTATAAAACGTATTCCAACCTTTGCATTACAAAGAAAAGAGCAAAAAATTATTTGAATTTCTCTCACGTACTATTATAATGAAATGAAAGGAGAATATAAAAGCAAACCTGCAAAAGACCACGTGCATGGCCACCTTCCGTGAGTCTACACACGACTCACGGAGTCACGAGTCACAGGTTTCTGACAAACTCGTCGTTTGCCCGTGGACATGGAGTCTCTGGAGTCTGAGACTCAAGGACGGAAGAAGGCTGAGAAATTAGAATGAAGAAGAAGGCTGGACACTGCACAGTGCACACACTCGTTTTGCATACCTGGAAAGAGAAGTCATAGCATAACTGGAGGCTAGCACTGAGCAGTGAGTGAGTGGACTGTAAGCGTCCTCGAGTGAGCGATAAGATAATGACTCGATAATTTATAGTTAATTTTATAAACGTTAGATTCTATAACGATTAAAAATAAACGTTTTAAAACGTTTAGATTCCATATTACATAACGTTTATTTTTTTTATTTACATTAAATTTTATAATATATATATAATGTAAAAGAGGGGGTAGGTAATAGCTTGCAGTAGCTGGTAGGCTACTGCTAAAGCGGCATACTGCTATCTATAGTGGTGCACTGCTTTACTAAAGCAGCACACTCTAGGCAGTTGACAGTTTTTCTGTGTCGACACAACTTTGGACTCTATCAGGGGGTTTTTTTGTTGTTTTTTGATCTATTTTGACACAAATGGACACACACAAACACACTCTAATGACCTATCACAAAAGAAATCATAAACAAACATTTTTTTCTACCGATTTGACCTTTTTCCTACGATGTGACACCTAGAACCGGTCACTTCAAACGTCAAATCACAACTAAAAAAGAGATTTCGTACTAGTTTTTCTTGATTTTGACAACAATCAATCAAAAGCTAACCTTTCTACACAACTTTCAACAACAAACAAAACTCCTATCACCTTCAAATCTCTCCAAACTCACAAAAACGGTCTATACTCTAGCTCAAGCTTCTAAGCTCGAATCGGGTGGATAACGATGGAACGATTGGTATTGGTGGAGCGTACCTGACTAGTATCCGTAGCAATGGCACCAAAAATGTTAAGTCTTCTATGTATGCGACTCACATGTCATTGGGGATCGTCCAAGCATGCCGCAAGTGAGTGCTCAACTCATTGCTACTTCTAGGTAGGAGCCAACCTCGTAATCGGTTCTACGAATGTCACGTTCGCAGCTCCCAACTTGTTGCAAATGCGATTTCGCTTGGAGAGGAGAGGGAGAGGGAAAGAGAGAAGATGGCATACTCGTGAGCGTGGGTGAAGGGGAAACCGTGGACGTAGCAATCGCATGAGACCATAGAAGGAAAGAAAGCATGCAAGAAATCCAACACCCTTAAGGGAGTGGAGGGAAGCTTGAGCTCTTTGCATTCAACGTGGTATCCAACAAGTGAAGACTAAAGTCAAAGACTTTGCCTTTTATACAAGTACCTTTTTTCAAGGGAGGACTAACCCTTTCCATCTCTTGCACTCTCTCAAGCTCTAATTCTCCTAGCTAGTGGCGCAATGTGCGACCACCCTACTCTAGCTTCCCTCATTTTCTTTTTAGCTCTCTATGTACATGGCCGAATCGGCAAAAATTGTAAGTACATATATTACAACATGGTGGGCTGCCAAAAGGTTAACACACCCTAAGACCCATTTCAAGTTTGGTACCAATTAGACAAGTGACATATCAATGTCATTGGCCGACGCATAATCTTCCTTCACATACGTAACATGCATGTGGAAATTGGGCATTTGGCCTTTCCGACTAGACATACGGGGTCCAATTCTCTTTATACTTGGCAAGATCAAGGAAACCACTCAACTTAAGAACAGTTCCAAGTTTGGTACCAATCGGATAAGTGCATATATCAATGTCGTTGGCCAGCCCGTATTTTTCCTTCACATACGTACCATGCATATAGAAATTGGGGCATTTGCACTTCCCGATTGGACATATGGCATCCAATCCACTTGATACATGTCAAGATCATGGAAAACACTCACCTTAAGACCCCTGCCAATTTTGGTACCAATCAGAGACTTGCACATATCAATGTTGTTGGACAACGTGTAATTTTCCTTCACATACATACCACGTGTATGGAAATTGAGCCATTTGTCCTTCCCAATTGGACATACGATGTAAGATGCTCTTGATACTTGTCAAGATCATGTAAAAAACTCACCTTAAAATCCATGCCAAATTTGGTACCAACCGAATAAGTGCACATATCAATGTCGTTGGCCGACCCACATTTTTCCTTCACGTAAATACCATGTATATAGAAATCGGGGCATTTGGCCTTCCCGATAGTAGCAGATAAGAGGTTCGTTGCACCGGTGGTGCGGTCCCGCTAGTTCCTGCGTTTGCTTCTAACACGACCCACGGACCTTCAAAACTCTCTTGTATGCACCATATTTATCCATGGCCGTCTGTGTAGTCACATTGAACAAGCCGCCTCGGAGACAACAGTGGGACAATTTTAGAACCAACGATTCTTGACGTTTTCTGCAGGTAGCGGAGCATCCACGACAAGGCGTGGGGATCCTTAGCCGGCCTGTTTCATCATTGAATTCCATGTTTTTGTAAGCACTGTTGCAATGCTAGTGATGAATTTCGAAGTGTAATTTTTTAAAAATAAAAATAAATTTTGTGCCTTCTCTCTTCTCTTCTCTCTATCTATTAAGGACGGATCAGCTCTACGCCACGTGGAACTATGTGGTGATCTAGTGAACATTCCTTTGACATGTGTCGTACAATAGAACCGTCAACCCAACCGCTCCTTCGGAGTCGCGGCCAAAAGGTTCCTGGCCCAAGGAAGCCCCCGACAATGTCATCGTGGCTGTTGGTGCCTGCGCTAAAAATCTTCCTCTTGATATGGGCATCCCAGAATTCGGCCTTAGCCTAGAACTCACTGAATTTGGCCCCTCCAAAAAAGAAAAAAGACCCTCAGCCCCAAACACAAGTTAACATAGACTTGCCGCAAACGAACGACGACTCAGCCAACAAAGGACCTGCGCCCGAAGACAACCTAAGGCCTTGACACAGAAGAGCAGATTAATGCTCAGAATATATTCACAAAAAGCATCGATGGAATGATGGATGTGTCTAGAATATAACCACGACAACGATTTGACCACCCAGATCCTGCACCAAATGAATTTTCAAACGTTGCAAAGCTCGATTGCCTTCCATGTGAGCAAGGAGTTTTCATTGGTATGTGTATTCCAGCCCTCACACATCCATTGGCACGGCAATTTGACTGGCTGAGAGTGTGCGAGAACAAGCTTTTTGTAACTGGAGCCACTGTCCACAATTTTGTCTCCCGGCCGCTATTACAAGTCTAAATAACATCGGGATTCTTCAACGCTTTGCAAGGAAACACCCTCTCCTCACATATCCATCGATGCAATTCCTTTAACGACTCCTCAAGATATTAGGGAAAGGCCTCCGGGAGGCCAGAAGGCAACCGGCGGCGGCAGCCGGGGGCCTTCTTGCCGACCGGTGGCCTTAACCGTGTCGTCAAGGGTCTGGGCGAGCTGGGAGGCCCATTTCCTCCCGTCTCGATGGCGACCTGTGAGACTATTCTGCCAGTCCTGCCGGTATTCCAGCAAGCCCAGGACCTTGACACATTGGGGCTACTCTCTTCCACAAAAAGACAATAGCAAGCGGCAAGTCAAAGCCATCTCGAACTACTGTGGCGTACATTCTTCTATGTAATGACCGTTTTTATATGAATGTGTGGAGGCAATGATGTGTACCCATAAGCAAGCGGTATCATTTAAGTACAATAGGACGGGTATGTAGAGCTTATGAGGACGTAATGCTGACGTCCGAAAGTTCTTTACTCTGATTTTATATTCACGTGATCACAAAATTTTTTTTGTTAATAACATGTGTGAACATGTTATTAACATGTTCACATGTTAACATGTTCTCAAAATGTTGGCTATATATAGAACGTCTCTATATATATAGCCCTAGGATCTCCTCTATATATACTCATCTATTGTGTGTATTCTACACACCTTTGGGGATGCATATGACATGTCTCTCTCTCTCTCACGTTGGTTCAACATGGTATCAGAGCTCAAAGAACAAGGGACGAAGCTCTCGTGCTGCTCCGAGCGATTCTTCTCAGCAAATTACAGCCGGGTAAGCTTCCATAGCCATCGCCATCTTCGATTATGTTCTTCCCGAAGCCCTACTTCTTCCCTTACACGATTCTATGTGTACGAGGGAGCAGTAGAAGGCAATTTCGATTGATTTGGGATGATTCTTCTTGTCTCTTGCATTAATCATGATCCTCTACATCATCTAAGCCTTAATCCATGTGCAATTGAAAAATTGCTGATCACTGTAATTCTGTAATTAATCCTTAATTAAGCGGATTAGTGACCGCTAAGTCACATAGTCTTCGTAGTCTTGCACCTAGCTATAAGCAAAATTAGGAAGGGTATTTTTCTGATGTTTTCACACAAAATCAGAGCTAAACCAAAGCCTAATTAACTCTGCTAATGATTTTTATAATTAAGCTTAATTTTAAAATTAATATTTTGGCTTTTTGTCTCCAAAAATCATAAGAAAATTATGGCGTGATCTACAGACCTCCCTAATCATGGGAAAAATACTGGAATGATTTTTGCGAAGTCTGATTAATTTATAGTTAATTCTTAATGCCAAAAAAAAACTACTTTTTTTTATCACTTTTTGATTTTTCAGACCATTCTCTGATAGTCCAAAAATCGCAAAAAAATTACAGAAATTCGAGCTCACTTAGTTTGATATCCCTGATTTTTCTTATAATTTTCTGAGATTGGGAAGCTGGTCTGAAAATTTCCGCAAGGCAAATTTTTGCCTATCTCTCAGTGTAAAATTCGGCAGTTTTCGCCTGTTCGAGCTAAATGGGGAAGAGAGAGGAACAAAGGGCGGGCCGTCTCAAGGCCGAGTTTTGTGATGAGGATTCTTCTTCTACTCTCTTATGATGTTTTTAATACATATCCATACTCCTCTTACCTATCTACATCATCATCTGTGGCATATGAGAAGAATAGCAGTGAAAAGTGTTTTTTTCGGCAGGCTCAGGGGGCTGTTTTGCAGAGGGCATAACTTTCTGTAGGAATGTTGGATTTCAAAGATTTTTATATTAAAATGTAGCCCTGAATAAGGTCTACAACTCTTGTGTGATGAAAATTTTCTGGTTTGGTCATCTTCATGCTCAAAAATTCGCCGCAAAAACCGGCGGAGAGCGGTTTTGGCAGTTTTGCAGGGAAATCTGATTTTTTGCCATTTTGGGGGTGGATTTTGGAGGTCCTCCACTACTTTTTTGCAGGGGCTCCAAAGAGACAAAGTTGTTCATTTTGTTTCCCTCTACAACTTTGTAGTTTTGAGTTTTTTAAGATTTCTTCTAGTTTGAGAGTTATGGCTCTCTGAAAGTGGCCGTCGAAACTGGCAGGCAGTTTGGCACTTAGAAAAATTTTGCCCAGTTTGTTCTGTTTTGACCCAACAGGGGGTAGAGGGTGGTTTTTGGTGTAAATTGAACAGGTTTATTTGTTGATGGCGATCGGCAGAGGTCCGATAGTGAGAATTGTATTCCTGATTGGCATGCATAAGGGTATATATGATTGATACGATCGGTAGAGGTCCGATAGTGAGAATTGTATTCCTGATTGGCATGCATAAGGGTATATATAATTGATATTGTGGTTGTGGGTAGAGACCCGTATGGTTATGATATGCTGATGGGTTGCAGGCTCATTTGTTTGTGATCCCGATAGTGGAAATTGTATTCATGATTGCTATTGGTTGTACCCTGATTGTTGAGCACTTGTGGTATGCATGAGCATATGGTTGACTAGGCTACAGAGTCCGAATTGCATTGTGGAACTCTTCTATGTCGATGTGGTTGTTGTCAAGCAATCACTGCCACGTTTCATTCTCGGTGTGGCTCTCCCGATACCGCACCGCCTCTCGAGTTGACCGCGACATGGTGATATTGTAAAACTTATCCTTCCATGCATCTTTTCCGCCGGACCCGTAGTGCGTGGGTGTTTGGCGCGCCCTTGCATCCCTTTGTTGGGAGTGTGCTCGTTGCCCCGCCGCCTGCTCGTTCATCGCCGTCTCCCACTCTATGTCGTGGACTTGGCCGGGGCGATGATTATGGTCAGGGTCTTCGATGTCCTTGCCTTACATTGATCGTGACTTATGCCTCTGTGCTAGCTACAGGAATCACATGATTAAGCTTAGACGTTCATAATGTATTTATTGACAATCCAAGGTATTATCACATGATGGTAATTATGCCTCTCTTTTCGATCGACTGCTGATGATATGTATATGGTTTTTGTTCATCCTGCCTCGGTGATGATCTGATTGTTTTATCTTATGACTTCTAAATCGTTACAGTTACTATCTCATGGTCATCTCGGTGATGATCTGATCATTTTAAATCTTATGACTTCAGAATCGTTACAGTTACTTTCTCATGGTCATCTCGGTGATGATCTGATCGTTTTAACTCATGACTTAGGAATCGTTATAGTTACTTGCTTATGGTCATCTCGGTGATGATCTGATTGTTTTATCTTATGACTTCAAAATCGTTATAGTTACTTGCTCATGGTCATCTCGGTGATGATGATCTCATTATCCTTTTATCTCGGCGGTGATGTTGATCTCTCGTTTGATTGTTCTCACAAGGAAGTTGTGTATTTGTTCTTTCTATGGCTTCGAGGAAGTTCGTCTTGTGCGTAAAGAGGACGTTATTGATGCTTAACATGCTGTTACTACTAGTTAAAGGTGCCATGTGTTCTACCTTTGCTTGTTACATTACAACTAGTCTCACGGACTTGACAATTATTATTTTAAGCATGCAAGCCTCGGTGATTCTGACAGGTTTGGTGAGTTTGTAATTTTGGTGCCTTGGTATGATGCCATGGTGGTGATGGTTACACATTTTATAGATATATGTATATGTGTTCATTGCATTGATGTAATTCACTCACTACAATCCATGATGCCATGGTGTTGTTCCATGATGATGGTTACATGTTTCATCAATGATGGTTGACTACGTTTCCATGGATTGTATCCATGATGCCATGGTGTTGTTCCATGATGATGGTTACATGTTTCGTAGATGATGGTTGACTACGTTTCCATGGATTGTATCCATGATGCCATGGTGTTGTTCCGTGATGATGGTTACATGTTTCGTCGATGATGGTTGACTACGTTTCCATGGATTGTATCCATGATGCCATGGTGTTGTTCCATGATGATGGTTATATGTTTCGTTGATGTTGGTCATTCCAAGCTATATGTTTTGTTGATGTTGGTCATTCCAAGCTACATGTTTCGTTGATGTTGGTCATTCCAAGCTACATGTTTCGTTGATGTTGGTTCACTTGGCTAATCTATACTGGTTGATTGTGTTTCCATGGATTTTATCCATGATGCCATGGTGTTGTTCCAAATGATGGTTACATGTTTCGTGAATGATGGTTGACTACGTTTCCATGGATTGTATCCATGATGCCATGGTCATTGGATGCACCGTGCCTTGGCTTTGGCTCATCAGATTGACTAGGTTTATTTAAGTCTATCAATGTCTTTTGTGGTCGACAATGCAACCATGCAGGTCTAAATGGCTATAATGGTGGTCAAGTCTTGGAATTCAATCTATGGCAACTAACAAGAAATTTCGTCGAGCATATTTCCCGAGAGGTTTAATTTCTCGTCCCGTCAGCTTATGAGGTTTATGTTCACGTCATGTCATCCTGACTACATGTAAAAGGTTTGATTTCTCTTCCCGTCAGAGGTTTGATTTCTCATCCTATCAGCTTATGAGGTTTATGTTCACATCACCTGGCTACATGCTGCCTGTGGGATGTCAAAGGTTTGATTTCTCGTTCCGTCATCTTATGAGGTTTACTATCCTGATTGTGAATGTCACACGTTTGATTTCTCGGCCTATCATCTTATGAGGTTTACTTTCAAGTACGTCATGTCAGAGGTTTGCTTTTTCGTCCTGTCAGAGGTGTCTACATCCTAATTATTGGTTTGCTTTTTCATCATGTCTGGTCATCCTACCTATGGACATCAGAGGTTTGATTTCTCGTCCTGTCATCTTATGAGGTTTACTTTCATATCATGTCATCTTGGAGGTTTGATCCAAGTTATAGTTGTCTCATTATCTTGACTCATAATATTGGAGGTTTGATCTTATGTCATAGATTTTTCCCATGGCAAAGATATGATTCTAGCTTTCCATGATATCCTTACTAACTAGAATGAGTGTCATTTTCTATTTTAGTGTTTATTTGACAGGTCAATCTTCCAAGTCAACTTCTCCAAGTAACCAGATTCTCTTACTAAATCTAGTTCATTTGCCATTGATTGGATGATCTTCCACAAGTTGACATTGCCATGCATGTCCTTGCGGATGGACTATATTCTTAAGCAACCATATAATAGATACCTTTATGTCTATTTCTTTATGTACATTTTTTCGTGTACATCTCATATTTCTATAACAAAATTATGGTTTTCCATTTGTTATGGAGACTTCTTCCATATTACAGGGTTTATGGATCAAGATTGTATTTGGATATTGTTGAGCTTCAATATAGAGAAGAGACTACAAAAATATTATTTGGCATCGTCACGAAGATAGACTCGCACCCAACCTACATGAATGGATCAAGACAACATGAAGATGGATGACCTTCAAAGCCTTCATGGCTATTGTACACATAAGAGTGATGAAGTATATATGGGAGTGATGTAGCTCCTTCATGGCTATTGTATATATGGGAGTGATGTAGCTCCTTCATGGATATTGTATATATGGGAGTGATGTAGCTCCTTCGCAGCCTTCATGGCTATTGTATATATGGGAGTGATGTAGCTCCTTTGAATAATACTTTGTAACTATAAAATAATTTAATATAGCGGTAGGTGTATATAGAGCTGTGGGTTTTTCCCTTGAGCCCCCAAGGGTTTTTTCATCCACAGTTAGAGACCCTTCTTTGAGCGGGGGTGTTGGCTATATATAGAATGTCTCTATATATATAGCCCTAGGATCTCCTCTATATATACTCATCTATTGTGTGTATTCTACACACCTTTGGGGATGCATATGACATGTCTCTCTCTCTCTCTCACGTTGGTTCAACACAAAAAAGCCGGTGGCAAGCGACCTGGTAACCGGGAAAAATCCCGCCGGGCTTTTGCTATACCCGGCGGGCCCGCCGGGATAAAGCAAAGCCCGGCGGGTCCCTGCGGGGTCGTCATAAAGCCCGGCGGGGTACAATTTTCTATAAATATGGGCCCGGGGGGCCCTTTGGGATTTCATTGCTGACAGCATACACAGGTAATGAAAACTTGTGTGTGTGTGTGTGTGTATGTGGGTGTGTTCGTGCGGGCAGCCACCCACTGTCGCAATGCGCGGCAGGATGTGGGTGGTCCGCCACACAAGGGATGTGTGTGTGGGTGAGTTCGTGCGGGCAGCCGCCCATTGTCGCAATGCGCGGCAGGATTTGGGTGGCCCGCCACACGACTGGTGTGTGTGTAAGGCCATTCTTCGGAATGGTGCTTACCCTGGGGCACTTAGTCGGTAACGCGGCTAGTCTGTGTCCTATGGTAAGTATGGCACGCCGTAGCGGTACTAGTCGGTAACGCGGCAAGCATAGTATCGTTATGGCGATGTCACCTTCCCTTCCCTTCCCTTTGTCAAATGCGGATATATGGTCGGTAACACGGCCAGTGTGTGTTCGTATCCTATTGGTATTCCCATAGAATCGGGCGGCATTTTGTCGTTAACACGGCAAGTTGGTGTCGTCCGCTAGTGCATAAAATGTTTTTTGCATATTGCGGCATTTGATCGTTAACGCGGTCGAAAAAGTGTCGTAAATTTGCTTGCGTATTTCGGCATATGATCGTTAACGCGGTCGAATAAATGTCGTAAATTTGTTTGATTTGACTTGTATTGTTTTTATTGTGTTTGATCCATGCGATACTTGGTTGCTAACGCGGCATTAGTATTTCATGGATCAAAGTTTACACCATATTGTCTAAACGTTTTATTTTATAATATCGTGGTTCGTAACTCGAAAAATATGAATCTCTCTCTTCTTACCCCCCTCTCTCTCTCATGATACACTTCATAACTCTTTCTCTATCTCTCTCATGATTCACTTCACAACACGATAGATGTGTAAATAATGATTTTTTTTTATTTCTCTTAAAATATACATAATTCTTAATAATTTCTTTTTTCTCCCTCTATTTACTTAAAAATTAAAACAATACATTATTTTTCTCTTTAGGAACTCTCTATCTGTCACAACTCTCTCTTCCTCTCCTCTCTCTCTCTCTCTCTCATGATACACTTCACAATTCTCTCTCTCTCTCGCAATGATACACTTCACAACTCTTTCTCTCTCTCTCTCATGATACACTTCACATCTCTCTCTCTATCACGATAGGTATGTAGATGAGGAGTGCTTTAGGATTACAAAACATTATTTTTCTCTCTTTAGGAACTCACAAAACTATAAAAAATGTCATTTAATTTTTCCTCTCTCTATCTGTCACACCTCTCTCTCTTCCTCCCCCTCTCTCTCTCTCTCTCTATTTCGATAATGTATACACTTCGTAAGTAATAATGCGCTTGTTGTGGTTGTGTCACGTTCGATAATGTATTGCATGATGTTGAGTTCAGTAATGTTGTTTGCTATATTCTGTTTTTGTTTGATCATTGATAAGTAATGATACACTTATTGCTGTTTTCTCACGTTTGATGATGTATTGGATGATGTTGAGTTCATTAAAATTATTTGATATTCCGTTGTTGTATGAACATTGACGATATTGATATACTTGTTGTGCTGTTCTCTCACGTTTGCTTGATGTTTATTTCAGTAATGTTTGATATTCTATTTTTTTGTGTTTAGTGATATTTGCTAGATTTACGAAGACGATCAACATGCTTTCTCCCGAAGAGCGCAAAATCGTTCTGCGAGCAATTCGCATTGAAGCGGTCATCACAGTATCACAATGTACTGATGATGTCGTCAAAAAGATCAATGAGTCTGAGATACTCATGCGAGATCTAATAGACCAAATATGGGAAAATGCACAGCGTCGGCTTCGAAGCGGAGGCAACGCTGAGCTGCTAGATAGACAGAAGATAGCAGATTTCAACCATCAGCACATAACACGAACCATTTTGGGGAGCATGCGTGTAGCATGCAGTGATCTTAGGGATGCTGCCCCGCCTGAAGCCAATATGCAACGTCTACAGTTATGGGACGTTGTATGGAGCGAGCAAAGAGCCAAGAGCAAGCGCATGAAGGCGTTGGATGCAGAGTCCCTCCCCAAAAGAGTGCGCATTGCCCAGGACGTCGCTGCAACGTCCAGTCAGGCAGATGCAAGTGGTACAGGTGTCATTAATCGTACCATCTACAATTCTATGTGCACACATCTTATTGGCATCCCGCACGAGGCTCTTCACGAAGGACGAACAATAGGCTCCGGTGTTTTTGGAACAGTAAAAGAGTATGCAATTAAAGGTATATCATTTTTACCGGAGCACATCACTTTTTGCGGAAAGCACTACAAAGGAGAAGGCAGCGCGAAGTTCGAGAGCTTCCAGGCAGAGCAGGGTATGCAAGTGCTACATCCATCGATTGTCCGATGCATTGCCTTTACAAAAGAGGCTCCTTGGATCACAATTTTCCCGTACTATAATGGCGGCGCTCTTGGTGATACTCTTCTGAAGGTTCCCTTCAGATTCAGTGAGTTCACCAGAGCAATTTTTCGTTTGGATCGAGGATGGAGACAACCCCCGCCTGATAATATCCCTTTAAGTCATCTAGAACTTTCAAAAATAAAACAAATAGTAATAAGCATGCCACATATTATGCATGCCCTGGTGGAAGGTCTAGCGGCAGCACATATGGCAGGTATTGTACATACCGACCTACATCCTTTCAATGTAGTGTTGGATTATACAAAAGAGCTAAAGCCACGCATAGGTATTATCGATTGGGGGTTGCTGCTGAGAGCGCCCAAAAAACGGGTGTCTCTCAATTTTGTATTTGAAGCAGACAAGAACCCTGAGAAGGTGACACAGGCAGTCTCCTACGCAGACAGAGAGCGAAATAAACGACCGTGGATAGCCCCAGAGCTTTATGATCCATTTTTGGCAGATGCATACACTCCTGCATCTGATGTTTTTGCCTTGGGATATTTATTACAAACTTTATATGACTTTTGGCAGAAAGTGCAAGAGTTGTGGATGGATAATAGTTCCCATGACAAAGTTACCATGGATACTATTATTCATAGAGTCAAAAATTGGATGTTTCTGCCTAATCGCGATGAGCGAAAATCAATTTTACAAGTAGTTGAATTTTTTCAATCACTAAATACTGACCCTACGAGGGCACAACGTCCTCTTGTAGAGCTATCGGTGGCATTCACCCCAACTTTGTAATGATACAGTATCAAGAGATTAAGTTTCAGGAATGGCATTTTGTTTCTCTCTTCAAAATTTGATGTGTCCAATGTTTCAAAATTTTGTTTCTCTCTTCATTGAGTCTTTGCAATATCTCTCTCCTCTTGTGGTGTTTAAGTTTATGTTTTCTCTTCAAAATTTGATGTGCGAGCATTGTTTGAAGTGTTTTTGGAGTCAAGTGGATATTTCTCATCGAGTCTTTGCAATACATATCTCCTCTCGTGGTGTTTGACTTCAAGATTTTGAGAGTAATGGTCAATTTATCTTACGTTGATCTTTACAGTTCATTAAAATCCTAAAGTCATTTACGTTCATGCAGATATGGAGCAGGCGCAAGCGAACGAGCATCAGGAGTTAGCCAAGAAGGCATACGAGCGAATGAAAGCCCTTGCACATGGCCTGACAGCCCGCGAAGCTACAAGAACAGCATGCAGGTTATCGAAATGGACAAATCCAACTTATGCCCAATGGAAATACATAAACAAACGCGTAACCACAGAGATGATAAAGGAAATATGGCCATGTCCAGATGGCGAGATTAAGAAGGGAAGATGGAAGATTTCTCGTTGCACTCACAATGATATCAAAACTAATGCCGAGCGCATTTTCTTGGAGGTGTACGGTCGTCCTCTCCATAACGCCGACGCTCCACTCTATTTTGCTAAAATGCTATATGCTCACTTTATCCTAGAAACTCCAGTGGACTTCGCCTCCAGAGAGGCCACTGTCAACACCCACGACATACGTGAAGAGACAGTGACATTCACAAGAGAAGAACTTGCTCTCATGGTGGAGGGCGCTGGACTTGAGTTAAACCAGGTCAAAGAAAGCTTAGGGGCACAGCTAGCAGAGAAGGAGAAAGAAGCTGACCGATTAACTCAAGCGTCAACTCCTCCCCCGGCCAATAGAGGGATTCAAGAGCAGCTAACAAAGATCAGCCAAGATGTGCAGAGCATCTCTTCACGTATTGCTCCTGTGCGCCAAGGAAACCACATCTCTCATTTTTTGATACATCCTGATCTTGTGGGAGTTTCTGCTGAGGCTACAAGTTCCTCCACCCCCCAATGTCCTGTATGTTACAAAGTATTCGATGGGTGGAGCGGCCAGTATATACTACCATGTGGACACTACTACCACTTAATATGTTTAGTGAGACAAATGCAAAATACTTCCACATGTGCATTGTGCAATCTCCCAATAAATCAAGGTATTTATACAGTGTTCGGCATGGCTAGCGAATATAAACCACCACGACCTTTAGATACAACTCCTAGTGCAATTTGCAATTTATTTCAAGATGAGAGCTAAGAAAAACAAATTCTACTTTTGTATTGATAATTTCTCCAAATATGATCATTTGTACAAGTACTTTTTATTAAATTAATGAAGTGACTTCTTCCTCTATGTCAGTATCTTGCTCCAAAATTCTTTCACCGTTTACTCTCTCGTCTGCTAAATTAAGCTCATCTAAGTCAATGTCTAAATTGTCTTCTATCTCAAGGGTGGTGCACAACGTACGTCCAACATCAAAGTTCTCGTCTACTACATCTTCACAATTGTACATCCATCTGGGCATATCTTCTTCATACTCTTCGCTTTCGATGTCTCGCAAGATCTTTTCATTGCAGTACATATAAACAAGTTTATCTGCTCGATCTGCAAGAAGTCGATTGCGAATAGTACTATGAATATATTTATACATGCTCCAGTTTCTTTCTGAGCCTGAGTTTGAAGAGCACTGACTTAGAACCTTCATCGCAAGGTTGCGCAATAAAGCATAATGCTCACCACCATTCATCATCCACCACTTCCATGCAGGTTGCTCTTTAGCCATTTGTTGAACAAGGGAGTTGGAAAATAAACCCTCTTTCAACCGAAATGAGGTCATCTCCTTTATGCACTGTACACGATCATCATCATTATTATAGAAAGTGTTTACCACTTTATAAAAATCTTGCACCACCTCAACGTTGGACATCAAATCCATATTCCAATATTCAGGATCTAACATGTAAGCAGCACTGTGCAGTGGTGAATGCGCTCCAATCCATCTAGCATGAAAGTACTTCAACAGAACTTTTCTTTGTCTACTGGAGAATGGTACATGCCATTGCTTTTCCACCACTGAATGCTCTAATTTCTCAGGACACTCCAAACTCCGCTGGACAGTCCACCATTGCATCCATGCTTTTCCGAGATTAGGCGCTCTTTGATCAAGACTTCGTACAGCATACATAACAGGCATCATTACATGGTATGCATCCATCACACTGTTCCACCAACTTCTTCTCGTAAGCGCTCCCTTCAAGACTTTGATTTTCTCTTTCACTTTTTCAAGTTGAGTGTTCTCCCAGTCATGAAATGCCATGCATGTAAATGTTTCACAAACTGCATCTTTATTTCTAAGAAGAGACTCAAAAGTGTAAAAGTGAGTGCAAAACCTAGTCTCCGCTGGAAGCTTTAACATAACTGACATGCGAGGTCGAAACATATCTAAAACTCTCTGTCTCTTGAGCATGAATTTCACAAGCTGGCGAGCAGTGTCGACGATTGAGGCAAACCATTTAGTATCATCAGATTTATACCAATCTTTTAATACAAGATTCAAACTATGAGTATTACAGCCTACCGGAAAAATATGTGGATATTGTCGCTGTAGGATTCTGGATGCATTTTTACAATTTTTTGCATTGTCCATGACGACTTGGACTACATTTTTGGCACCCACTTCCTCTATCACAGAGCTAATGACTTGAGCAATGTAAGCCCCAGTTTTGATTGAACCAGCTGAATCCACGGCACGGATGAAAGTCTCACCTCTAGGTGAAATAACCATTACATTAATTAATGGTTTTCTTTGCACATTAGACCATCCATCACTTACTATACTACATCCAGAAAGCTCTATATTGCTAAGAATTATTCTTTGTACACGTTCTTTTACCTGCGCATAACATTTCTCTAATAGATCATTTCGCATAGCATGGTACGTAGGCGGTGAAAACCCTGGTCCAAACTCACCAATTTTCTTCCATGCTCTCTTCCAATGCTCACTGTCCACCATCATCATAGCACTCCCAGAAAAGTAAATCGCTTCAGCAAGGACGAGTTGTGCATCATCGAGTCGACCTTGACGTAGGCTTTCTTGCAATGAAGTTTGACGCATGGGTATATTTCCTACGTCAAAGTTTCGCTTGCAAGAAGATGCACTGGGTAGATTACTTTCTGGTTGCACATTGCCGTTCGGGGTACAAGTAGGCGATGTAGCGGGAGTTTGATGATTAGAACAACAGTGTTCTTGCTGCCTTGATACATTAACAGTAGGAGTGTCATGTTTTCTTGAATCTTTCTTTTGAATTTCTTCTCTTATGCGTTTGGCCACTATAGGTGCAGAGGGGTGGGTACATGACTTTTTCTTCGGTCTGCCTAAAAAGTGTTCTCTTAGTCGAGGCGCCCCACCTGATTTTACTGCATGGCATAGCTTACACTCCCAATCTATGAATCGATCACCAACGTTAATTGCATATTGCCACTCTATCCCAGGTGCCTTTTTTTCCTGCTATTTGAAATTTGGACTCTATTGGAGGTATCACTGGATCCAACATTGTCCTCCATCTCAACAAATAACCTATTCAACCAAGCATATAACAATGAATACACAAATGAAAAAACAACAAATCACTCACGTATAACAAAACATACATCTGCAGACAAAGTACTTCGAAACTATCTTGACAAATACAAAAGATCATCACATAACACAAAACTACTTCAAACTATCTTGCAAGGTCTTACTACAAAACTACTTCGAAACTATCATGCACATTGCACCCCCAATGAAGGATGCCTTTTGTACCCAATTAAGGATACTTTACACAATCAAAGATCTATGCTTGCCCAATACTCTAGTATAGGACAATAGACCTTCTCTAACATTCACAAAAAAAATCAAAGATCTATGCTTGCCCAATACTCTAGTATAGGACAATAGACCCTTGTCTACTCTAAACTATATCAAGTATCAAGAACCAATACAAGCCCCTAAGCAGGACTCTTGGCTCCATCAAACCATTCATAAAGCAGAATGAGGTAGATTACGTACGTGGCTCAAATGCAAAGCTGAATGACTCCAAATTTGTCCCTAAATCTCCGCAAGTATTAGCTACGAACCACACCCTGCCCCCAGTTCAAAGAACTAAGGACGAGTGGCCCAATAGCCTTAGGAGTGCCTACAAGGAAAGACGACAGCCCCTAAAATAAGGACGTTCTTCCCAAGAGGACACTTCTAGCAACTCGAGAGCTCTACAAGTACTTTGAGGAGAGATATCACGCCCCCAAAACAAGGACTATCTTCCCAAAAGTTGTACGATGAGTGTTGGGCAGTGTTTATATACAGAATAATATCCCGCCGGTGTTCCTTCTTTTTCCCGGCGGGCCCGCCGGGCTTTTATCTTTCCCGGCGGGCCCGCCGGGAAAACTCTATATCCCGGCGGGCCCGCCGGGAAAGATAGAAGCCCGGAGGTGTTACTGGACTAGTGGGTTCCGGCAGGTCATTTCTCAGGTCATGTGAATATGCAATGTGATCACAAGTTTTAATATGTTAAAACTAGGTTTTCTTAACGTGATCACGAAATTGTGAAGACGTTAATGAAATCCCTGGTTCTTTATCATAAAAGAAATCCGCGTCTTGAGACAATGGGTTATCAACATCTGTAACAAGGTCACACAGGTAGCCCAAGAGGAGACGGAGGATTCGGCACAGAGCACGAATCAAGAGAGTAGGTAGAAACCAAGAGGGATTCGATGTCGTAGCTCGCGGCATAATAGAGAGAAAGCACAACTCGATGATCTTATCAAGATCCAATCTTTGCTGGCGTCAATCCTGGGCGATGAGTTGCAATCACTGTACCTGAAGCAACGAGAAGAGGTCGATCAGCTCATCAAAATTTGGGTAATCTTTTTGTCCATTCTTTGAAATCATGTTTTGCCAATCCTTGCGTCGGAATTTGATTTTTGGAATTTCGACCTTTGGATCTGATGGTGGAACGGTCTTCAGGGAGAGCGGATGAGACAAGCGCTCGAGGAAAAACGGTAGCAGCACACCAGAGCATTATTGACCTTAATCAAGGAAAGTGTATGGAGGCGGCTAAAGAAAAAGGACGTGGAGGTTGAGAGAATAGGCCGCAGGAATTGGGAATTGGAGGAGCGTGTGAAACATCTCAGTCTAGAATCCCAGCTCTGGCAGAACTTGGCCAAGAACAATGAGGCTATGGTCTCCAATCTCAGAAGCAATCTGGAGCAAGTAGTAGCACAGAGCAGGGAACAAAGCAAGGAAGGATGCGGGGAGAGTGATGTGGATGATGCAATTATGGAGAGTCAGGTGATGCTCATGGGTGATGCTTATGCCCGCACTGTGAAAGAGAACAGGGACCTCAAGGAGCAATGATCTCAAGCTGACAATGTGGAAGAAGGATGATTTACTCCATGTAAACCTAGGTCTTGCATTCTTTGGGGCTCCACATAGAGGACACTCAGTTCGACGAGTGTCACATTCTTTATACAGGCAAAGATGTCTGCAAGGAAGGAGGAGAATGCACACGCTATTCGTTCTACACATATGCATACATAAATACACATGCACATGCATACACAACACGCACATAGGTAGGGGGTTGCACACACATAAACATACACACACTTGAAAGGGTGTACACAAATGCACATATATCTGCATATGCAAGCACACACTCACGCGTACAAGCGTTGTGCGTGCACACACACACACACACACACACGTAGGTGAATATGCACAAATGTACATGCAGATAATTGTTATATATACACATAGCAAAACACACATGCGCACATTCACGCATACACCACACACACATACATATATGCATGTGCGTACATAGGCACGGGGCATACACATGTACATGCACATGCATATACAACATACACATAGACAGGGGGTGCATAAACATACTCATACACAAACATGCAAGTGTGTGGAAACATGCACGTATGCACGTGTGCATATACACATACACACGCACACACCACACACATGTACACACACAACAAGGAAAAGCGGTCACATGTACGTGTGCATATACACATACACACGTACACACACAACAAGGAAAAGCGATCACATGTACGTGCGTAGACACGTTTTCTGGTCTGGGTAGTAAAGTTACGGGAGCGTCTATTCACGCCGCTATTTATGCACCTATCGACAAGCATTTATTTATGCTGCTAAAGTGTAGTTGGACGCACATATAGATGAGTGTATAGACACGCTCACAGGCGAGAAAATGCACAATGCACACAGGGCACTTTTTTGCGTGTCTATACACGCGTGTATATTGGCATCTATATGACAACTAGATGCGTGGATAGACACAGACCGTAACTGCGCTTATAGACACGACTCAAAATTTGTAAATAAAAAAAAAGCAACATGCTCATATTTCATACCCTTTGCTCATACATGCATGCATTGTATTTAATGCAACCAACATCAATGCATTGTGTATTTAATGCAACCAACATCAATGCATTGTGTATAATTCACATGATTCCGTGCACGAGTTAAGAGACGAAGCAGATTTAGTTGTCTTATACAAGCCCATGATTACAATTTCGAATAAAAGATTTTGAGTCCACAACATTAGACGCGTGTAAACCATCCATGCACGAGAAGTTGAATACAAACATTACAAAAGTGTTTATATATATTGCCCAAAAAAGGCTTGTACATACATACACATGTGGCCTCAAGTACGAAAAGTGATAAAGCCTTAAATAAGATCCAGCCACATGTGGCTTCTTCAAGTACAAAAAATAGTGGCTTTGTAGGTTTGTTTATACATGCACGTGTGGCTTGAAGTACAAAAAAATAGTAAAGCCTAAAGCCACATCCAGCCATATATGGCTTCAAGTACAAAAAATAGTTGCTTCTATCTAGCACTACATCTACTACAAGTCGGAGTCTCTCTCTCCTCACTCTCGGAGCTTTCTTCGGCGCCTTCATCTGGATTGCCTCCTTCTGTCTCTGTATATCAAGTTGCAATTTGACACAAAGAGCATATGCATGTATTAGATTAAATCAACAACTGACTAAGAAATCACATAAATGCAAGTCACATTGAGATCCATACTTACAAATTCAGCCCCCCATGACACTCCATATTGCTCCATCTGGATCCGTCGTGCGTCCCAGTGCTACTAGCCTTGTTTCTTCCATGGCAGCTTTCTTTGCTTGCTTCCACTCGCGTCTATGAGCAGTGGCAAGCTAGCTCTTTGGAGCATGTCCTTGCTCTATCCTGGCCAACTTGTCTCTTGAGCAAGGACCTCTTATTGGCAAGTCTTGTCGGCAAAGACATGATCCAAAGGGCCAGCCAAACAACGCTCATAGGCACGAATGGGAGCAAGAAAAGAAGGCTATCATAGAATAGAGGACATGATTTATTATATATTTCTTTGATATACAATGTGCATAGCTACAAGAGAGGGCTTAGGGTATAGCATCCGACTTTATTATATATTTCTTTGATGTACAATGTGCAAAAAAGAGCTTGAGGTATAGGGTACAAAAAAAAGAGCTTAGGGTATAGGGTACAAAAAAGAGCTTAGGGTACAAAAAAGAGACGAGAGGGGTTTAGGCTCAGGGTCACTACATAACTAATGCACAAGAAAGCTAACTAGTAATTAAGAGCTGAGTGCTACTCGTGGAGTGCTCTCGCCGCGCAAAGAGTTTCTACGATCTTTTGGGTCTCCCCAAGAAGATGTGCATGTAGTCCTTGGTGTCAGGCTACTCTCATTGTGATGCTCATCGCGATGATAAGCTCCGCGTACTAGCTTCCCAATCAAAAAAGAAAGGTACCCAACGAGTATACGGTACCCCCAATCACTACACCACACAATAAATATGAGGGAGACATATGCACACACAGCACTGGGGGGTTAGGATTAAAACATATGCAGGATAGAAAAAGAACACATAAATAATGGATGGGAAAAAAAATTTAAGTGAATGGAAGAGGGAAGGGGGATGGGGAAGAACCCAATCCCAGCCCCAAACTATCTCGGGTTCAAGGGGTAACGCATCTAGAAACGCGTCAATAAGCACGACTGTACTGTCAAACAGTAGCACCATTTGACGCGCTAATTGGCGCCCTACAGTTCAAATTTTCTCTGCCGACTGAGCGTGATGGGGACTGTCGCCCACAATCCAAACACCAAAAAGGAAATAACATGTGCACAAAGGACCACCACAAAAGACAACATTGCAATAGCTAAACCCCAAAAACACGTATAAAAAAGGAATCAAGTGGCACACCTTGGAAAGGTATGAGTCAACGAGTTCCAAGTCCTCTTTGATTCTTGATCTTCCTTTCCCAGTCCTCGTATGAGTGCTCACACTTGAGGTGGGAGGTAGGAAGGTGTGGGGGTATGAATAGTGTGGAGGTATGGAGGTGTAGAGATGGGAGGGTTGACGACGGCAAAATGGGTAGTGAAGAATGAGCCACTGGCGTAGGGTTATAACATAGTAGTGCATCTATACACGCGTATAACACCTCGTCAATATGATAGTGTATACGCGGCTATAGATGCATGTTTATATGCGGTATTTGGCATAGTAGACGCGCTTATAAATGCACTAATAGACTGTGGAGACGCACTAATAGCCGCATATCATACTTGGTAAAGATCATGGAAACCACTTGCCTTAAGGACCCTGTCAAGTTTGGTGCCCATCGGACAAGTTCACATACCAATATCGTGTTACCATATTATAGTAGTGATGTGTGTGAACACACTTAGGACCGCCGGGGCACTTTTTCCCTCACTAGGAGGTTTTTTCCCCCGTGCATTGTATATACGCCCATTATCTTCTAGGGCTTGTTATCTTTCATTTTTGGCACTCATAATACACTACTGTGTTGTGCTCAAGCTTCCTCATCTTCTTGAAGTTGTGTGTGCATTCCTGCAACCCTAATTCCAACAATTGGTATCAGAGCAGGCTTCCTCCTCCCGGGCAGCATCACCGGCACCTGCCGCTTCATCTCCTCCGATTGCGACGAGGTTTCACGAGCGTCTGCAGGTTAGTATATGCCGTGATCTGAAGTCATTTCGCCCTCCGTTTTTGCATTCCAAGTACTGCGCAGGCAAAATCGTCCTACTGTGCAGATTTTCTGTCAAGATTAAAATCTGCAGGACAGGTGCCCATTCGTCTGTTTTGGGCTGTGCTACATAGCACAGGTCGATTTTATACAGGTTCACCTCTTACAGACAGCATTTACATCTAGTAGTACAGTCATTGGCCATGGCTGACAACAATGATGTATTCCGCATGTTGGCTGCTGAGGATAAGTTGGATGGCACCAACTATCCATTGTGGGCATATATGATGCGACATGTATTGGTAGCAAAGGGGTTATGGAACATTGTGCAGGGTATTGATGCACGTCCTATTGTGGCTGGGAATGCTGCAAACACATCAGAAACAGGTACTGTTGATGATGGTGCAGGCACAAGTGCTGTAGCAGCTGTTCGAGAACCACCACTTTCAGCAGAGCAGATTCGTTGGGATGGTAGAGATGCGCAGGCTCATGCCTTGATTGCGCTGTCTGTCAAACGTACCATTATCCCACATATTCGCTCCTGCAGGACTTCTAAGGATGCTTGGGATGTACTTGCCACATTGTATCAGGCAAGAAATGAGGCTCGTGTTGCTTACCTCCGAAAACAGTTGGAGAGTGAGCATATGAACGAAGGTGATTCTATGGATAGCTTTTTAACAAAGATCAAGGATTTCAAAGAGCAGCTCATTTCTGCAGATGAAATCCTGTCAGACAGTTCACTTGTGCAGACTGTTTTGAATGGTCTACCAGATTCTTATCAGGGTTTTGCTTCCACTCTTCGCTTGATGATGAAAGGCAATCCCAATGCCTTATCATTTGAGGAGTTAGTTTCTGTTTTGCTGCAAGAAGACCAGTCAAGGCAAAACAGGAATATTATGCGTGTCGCAGATCAAGCTTTCGTTGCTAGTCAGAGAAGCGGGAAAGGTAAAGCTGGCTTTTCTTCTAGTAAGCAGAAATCTGCAAATGCTGCGCAACCAAAGAAGGAAGACAAAGATGAGAAGAAGGGTGACAAACAGAAGACATTTTGCAAGTACTGTAAGGGAAATGATCATGTCATCAAAGCGTGTCCTAAGCTGGCTGCGAAAGAGGCTAAGAAGAAAGAGGCTGGTATGGCTGTTGCAGATGCCTCTCCTTCTAACAATGAATCTGCTAATGTTGTTCAAGATACAGAATGGGCATTCAATGCGCAGTGCAGTTATGACCCATCTTTGCATGACACATGTATGTCTGCAGTAGATTCAGATGTATGGTACTTTGACAGTGGTGCCACTAAGCATATCACCTCGCAGCGCAGTTTATTCACTTTCCTTGAGTCTGCTCCCACAGGGAATACTGTCACTTGTGCCAATAACTCCTCTTATCCCGTTAAAGGAGTTGGACAGATTGTGCTGAATGTTGCAAATTGCAACACCTTTACACTTTTTGATGCATTGTATGTGCCAGGGATCAAAAAGAATCTGCTGTCAGTCTCCGCATTTGCCAAAACAGGTTTGGTTGTAAAATTTGTGGATGACAGATGTACTGTTCATGATCTCTCTTGTGGTGACATCATTGTAGCATCTGGTTCACTATGTCGAGGGCTGTATAAGCTCAATATGGATGGCAAATGTGTAGAGGATTCAGCATGTGCTATTATGGATACGCAGGCTATTTCAAATGCAAAACTGTGGCATGCACGTTTTGGTCATCTGAATTTTGCAAGTTTGCTGCGCCTGCAGAAATCTGAAATGGTGTCTTCTTTGCCTAAGCTTGAGGCACCTGTCAAGCATGTTTGTGAGGGCTGCATATTGGGTAAAATGCAGCGTGCTTCCTTTCCCAAAGATGGATCAGTGAGAGCTGAACGCAGATTGCAGCTTGTTCACAGTGATGTTTGTGGTCCCATGCAAACTCCATCATTTGGAAACTACCTTAACTTCGTGACTTTCATTGATGATTTTACCAGGCATGCATGGGTATATCCTTTGAAGGCAAAGTCCGAAGTGTTTTTGTGCTTCAAACAGTTTTTGGTTATGGCTGAAAATGTGTCAGAAAGTAAGATGGGCACCCTCCGTTCAGATCGAGGGGGGGAGTATATGTCTTCAGAATTTAATGCATTTCTGGCTGAGCGTGGGATAAAACACCAATGTACAGTGCCGTATACACCACAGCAAAATGGTGTGGCTGAGAGAAAAAACAGGTCTCTCATGGAAATGGCAAGATGTATGGTTAAGAGTCAAAGTCTACCACATGGTTTTTGGCTTGAGGCTGTCATGTGTGCCACTTATGTACTAAACAGGTGTCCCACCAAAGCATTACAGGTTGTCACTCCATATGAGGCTTGGCATAGCCGCAAGCCATCTGTTGGCCATTTACGTGTTTTTGGTTGCCTGGCATATGCATTAGTGCCTGTGCAACATCGCAGAAAATTGGATGACAAAGCTGTCAAATGTATTTTTGTTGGATATAGTGCTGAGAGCAAAGGCTATCGTTTGTATCATCCACAGACAAAGCGCATTTTGGTTAGCCGTGATGTTGTATTTGTGGAAGATGCAGTTCAGCCCTTGGTTTCATGTACTAAGGAGACAGATATCAGCTCACGTGATGTCTATGATACATTGTTGCCTCTTTTCAGTGGTGCACAGTCAAGTGCAATACCTCATGAGGCAGTTTTTCAGCCTATGCAGGTTTTAAATGATGGCACAGATCAGCCTATATCTGATGCAGATGTGCATGATGCACTTGAGGATGAGAGACAAGAGATTGAGGGCTCTAGGAACATGCCTAGATGGCTGGTGCAGACTTTGCGTGACAGCAAGTTGGATGCCCCTTTGTCTAGTCGCACTCGTTCTGGCTCTCATGGTGCCTCTTATGCGTCAGATTGTTATGCATTGGCTGTTTCTAGTATGTGCGATGAAAGTGAGCCTGTTTCATTTGATGAGGCACAAAGTTCAGAAAATTGGATGGCTGCTATGCAAGCAGAATACGATGCTATTATGAAGAATAGTACATGGTCTTTATGTGACTTGCCCCCTGGCAAGAAGGCCATTGGCACTAAGTGGGTATACAAATTGAAGCGTAAGCCTGATGGCACAGTGGATCGCCATAAGGCTAGGCTTGTTGCAAAAGGTTATGCTCAAGAGAAGGGCATTGATTTTGATGAGACTTTTGCTCCCACATGTCGTATGACCACTGTTCGTAGCATCTGTGCATTAGCAGCTCATAATGGTTGGAATGTACATCAGCTGGACATAAAGACTGCGTTCTTAAATGGAGATTTGCATGAGGAGGTGTATGTATCGCAGCCTCGTGGTTTTGTTCAAAGAGGGCAGGAAAACAAAGTGTGCAGGTTAAAAAAGGCTTTATATGGTTTAAAGCAAGCTCCACGAGCTTGGTATGAAAAAATACATGCATATTTGACTGCACATGGGTTTCAGAATAGTCCAACAGAAAGCACTTTGTATGTTAAACGTGTGGATGGTGTACATCTAATCATTGCTCTCTATGTCGATGACATGCTGCTCACAGGACCAAATGAGAGTCATATTGCTGATTTTAAGGCTGATTTGAATGCCTCTTTTGAGATGTCAGATTTGGGGCATTTGCATCATTATTTGGGGATACAATTTAAGCAGTGTGATGGAGGTATTGCTTTGTGTCAGACAAAGTATATTGAAACATTGTTGCGGAGATTTGGCCTTGAAGACTGCAAGCCTATTGCTACTCCAATGGAGACAGGTTTGAAGTTGAGTCTTCATGATGCTGGAGATCACTTTGATGTCACACTCTATCAGACAGCTGTTGGTTGCCTCATTTATGTATGCATTACGAGGCCAGACATTCAGTTTGCAGTCTCACAGGTGAGCAGATTTATGCATAGCCCAGGCATTAAGCATTGGCAGGCAGTGAAGCGTATCTTTCGCTATTTGAGTGGTACTCGGCATCTTGGGTTGTTTTATCCCAAGGGGGGATCATTGCCGCCAGATTTACATGTTTTTTCAGATTCTGACTGGGCTGGTTGTTATGACACACGCGTGTCCACGAGTGGTTTTTGCTTCATGCTTGGAAGCTCATGCATATCATGGTTGAGCAAGAAGCAGCCTACTGTGGCCACTTCTACTTGTGAAGCTGAGTACAGGGCAGCTTTCACAGCTACGGTTGAGTGTGTGTGGCTCAGACGCCTTATGGCTGATTTGGGTGTTGGGCAGCCATCTGCCACCACCATCTTCACTGACAGTCAGAGCGCATTGGCAGTTGCGCGGAACCCAGTGTTCCATGCTCGTACGAAGCACATTGAGGTGCACTACCATTATGTCAGGGAGAGACTCTCTGCAGGAGAGATCAGTTTGGCTTATGTGCCAACACAGGATAACCTTGCAGACCTTTTCACAAAGGCTCTGCCTCGTGAGAAGTTCGAAGCTTTTCGCAAAGCTTTGGGCTTACTCCCTTTTGTGGATTCGTCCACATAGCTAGACACTTCCCTATACATGAGTGCTAGCTCTTGTTCACCGCATCACTCCAGGGGGGATTTGTTACCATATTATAGTAGTGATGTGTGTGAACACACTTAGGACCGCCGGGGCACTTTTTCCCTCACTAGGAGGTTTTTTCCCCCGTGCATTGTATATACGCCCATTATCTTCTAGGGCTTGTTATCTTTCATTTTTGGCACTCATAATACACTACTGTGTTGTGCTCAAGCTTCCTCATCTTCTTGAAGTTGTGTGTGCATTCCTGCAACCCTAATTCCAACATATCGTGGGCCGATGCATATTTTCCCACACCTACGTAGCATCACTACTACAGAAACACCGATTATCGTCGTTCTTTTCATCAAAAAATACAAAGAAGATGATTTTCTTTTGACCAAAAAAATGATGGTATGTGACGGCATAACCGACGGTATCTTCGACGGTATAATTGATGGTATAATTGATGCACAATACCATCGAACATACCATCGACAATACCAAATATGATACCATCAAATATACCATCTCTGCTACCATCTAATATACCGTTGATTGTGTTGCCATATATATATAGGCAGTGATGTGTGTGAACACACTTAGGACCGCCGGGACACTTTTTCCCTCTTTAGGAGGTTTTTTCCCCCGGCTTGTATATACGCCCATCCTTCTAGGGCTAACTGATCTTTTGTACATTGACACAATCTAATACACTTTGTGTTGTGTGCATTCTTGCTTCTTCTTCTCCAAGCTTTGTGTGCTTTCCTGCAACCCTAATTCCAACAATTGGTATCAGAGCAGGCATCGGCTCCCAGGGCTACGCCGCCAGCACCCTCCGACTCACGTTCTTCGATTGAGGTGAGTTTTCATGAGCGCTTGCAGGTCCCTATACTCTGCGTCTGAGGTCGTTTCAGGCTCCGTTTTTGCATTTCAAGTTCTGCACAGGTGTTTTCGTCATTTTCTGCAGAAATTTCGACAGTGCAGTTTTCTGCAAAACAGGCATACGTGTTCTATTGTGGACCGTGCTACATAGCACAAGTTGTCTTTTGTTCAGTCTTTGCTTTATTACAGGTAGCTTTTGTATCAGTTTCAGTCAGTGGCCATGGCTGATAACAGCAATGATGTATTTCACATGTTGTCTGCTGAAGACAAACTGGATGGAGACAGCAACTACCCACTTTGGGCATACATGATGCAGCATGTTTTGGTTGCAAAAGGAGTGTGGAACATTGTGCAGGGTACGGATGTACGTCCAGGTTCTGTGGATGTAGGATCTGTTGAGGATGTTGCAGGTTCTAGCAGCTCTACTGTTGCTGCTGTTTTACCCACTACTGAACAAGCTCGTTTGGGATAGTAAAGATGCGCAGGCTCATGCCTTGATTACACTTTCTGTCAAACGTAACATCACCCCACATATTCGTTCAGCTAAAACAGCAAAACAGGCTTGGGATATTCTAGCTGGTTTGTATGCAGGTCGTAACGAGGCAAAAATCGCTTACCTGCGTAAAGAGCTAGAATTGAAGATTATGCAAGAAGATGATGACATGAATGTTTTTCTTACTGAGATTAAAGATCTCAAAGAACAGTTGATTTCTGCAGGTGAGATTATTCCTGATCATTCTCTTGTGCAGACTGTTCTTGATGCTTTACCTGAGACATATCAGACTTTTGCTTCCACGTGGAGACTTCTTAATGAGGACAGACCTGATGCTGTCAAGTATGATACTTTAGTCAACAAACTCTTGCAAGAAGCGCAGTCCACGCAAAACAGGGCCAGGCAGCGTGCAGTTGATCAAGCATTTATTGCTGCCCAGCAGCAGCAGAGAAGGAGTGGTAAGGCAGCCCCTTCCACTGTTTCTTCTCCTATTAGTAGGTCTGCAACTTCTTCTCCTTCCACAGGTAGCAACAATAAGTCTGAGAAGGCTCTTGATAAAGGCAAGAAAAAGACTAGGTGCAACTATTGTAAGGCAAATGATCATGTCATTAAGAATTGCCCTAAGCTAAAGGCTAAAGAGGCAAAGAAGAAAGAGTCAAATGCAGCCACAATAGCGGATGCTTCTACAAATGCAGATTCTGCAAATGTTGTGCAGGATACAGAATGGGCGTTTAGCGTGTATTGCCAGTATGACCCATCTGTACATGATGCATGTTTGGCTGTTTCTGTTGACTCTCATGTTTGGTATTTTGACAGTGGTGCTACAAAGCACATTACCTCGCATCGTGATATGTTCACTTCTCTTGAGGCTGTCCCTAATGGGAATACTGTCACATGTGCCAATAATGCTTCTTACCCAGTGAAGGACATTGGTAAAATTATGCTTACTGCTGCAAATGGCAGCGCTTTCACACTTTCAGATGCTTTGTATGTGCCAGGGATAAAGAAGAATCTATTGTCTGTCTCTGCGCTTGCTAGACTTGGACTTGTAGTCAAATTTGTGGATGACAGATGTACTGTTCATGATTTGACTTCTGGTGATACGATTATTGTATCTGGCACCTTGTTTCGTGGGCCGTATAGGCTCAATTCTTATGACAAGTGTGTAAAAGATTCAGCAAATGCAGTTTCTGATGAAAAGGCAGTTTCAGATGCAAAACTATGGCATGCTCGTTTTGGTCATCTGAACTTT
Organism: Cibotium barometz; assembly: GCF_041138505.1. Lineage (NCBI taxonomy): Eukaryota > Viridiplantae > Streptophyta > Polypodiopsida > Cyatheales > Cibotiaceae > Cibotium > Cibotium barometz. Next base: position 34,403,116 of record NC_141068.1, read on the forward strand.
GCTAGTTTGCTGTGTTTGCAGAAATTTGATATGGTTGCTTCATTGCCCCCTCTTGAGGCACCATTGAAACATGTTTGTGAAGGCTGTATTTTGGGCAAAATGCAGCGTTCTGCGTTTCCAAAGGATGGTTCTGTGTGGGCCACTCGCAAATTGCAACTTGTACATAGTGATGTATGTGGGCCTATGCAAACTCCTTTATTTGGTAAACACTTGTACTTCGTGACTTTCATTGATGATTACTCAAGGCATGCATGGGTATATCCATTGAAGGCAAAGTCCGAAGTGTTTTTGTGCTTCAAACAGTTTTTGCTTATGGTTGAAAATGTATCCAATTGTAATGTGGGCACCCTCTGTTCTGATCGAGGGGGGGAGTACATGTCTAAAGAGTTTGATGCATTTCTAGCTAGTCGTGGGATAAAACACCAATGTACAGTGCCGTATACCCCTCAGCAAAATGGTGTTGCTGAGAGGGAAAACAAGTCACTTATGGAGATGGCACGATGTATGGTCAAGAGCCAAGCTTTGCCACATGCGTTTTGGCTTGAGGCTGTCATGTGTGCTGCATATGTACTCAACAGGTGTCCTACTAAGGCCTTGCAGTCTATTACTCCATACGAAGCTTGGCATGGCAGGAAGCCTTCTATTGGTCACTTACGTGTCTTTGGTTGCTTGGCCTATGCTTTAGTGCCTGTGCAACAATGCACAAAATTGGATGATAAGGCTGTCAAATGCATTTTTGTTGGTTACAGTGCTGAGAGCAAGGGTTACAGATTGTATCATCCGTAGTCAAAGCGTATCTTGATTAGTCGAGATGTTGTTTTTGTGGAAGATGCTGTGCAGCCTTTGTTATCATGTACCAAAGAGACAAGTGTGAGCTTACGGGATGTATGTGATACATTGTTGCCTCTGTTTACAGATGGGAATTCAAATGTAAGTCCTAATGAGGTAAATATTCAGCCTATGCAGATTTCAAACGACATCATAGATCAGCCTATTTCTGATGCAGATTTACAGGATGTAATTTCTGAGGATAGGGCTGAAAATGAGCAGGCTAGAGGTATGCCTAAATGGCTGGTGCAAACCTTGCGTGATAGTAAAATTGATGCACCTATATCTAGTCGTACTCGTTCAGGTTTTCAGCATGCCTCTTATGCATCAGATTGTTATGCTTTGGCTGTGTCTAGTATGTGTGAAGAGGAAGAACCTCTTTCATTTGATGAGGCACAAAAATCAGAAAATTGGTTGGCTGCAATGCAAACTAAATATGATGCTATAATCAAGAATGGTACATGGTCTTTGTGTGATTTGCCTATTGGTAAAAAGGCCATTGGATGTAAGTGGGTTTTTAAGTTGAAACGAAAGCCAGATGGCAGTGTTGATCGCTATAAGGCTAGACTTGTTGCAAAGGGTTATGCTCAAGAAAAGGGCATTGATTTTGATGAGACCTTTGCTCCCACTTGTCGTATGACTACCATTCGTAGCATTTGTGCATTGGCAGCTCATAATGGTTGGAATGTACATCAGCTGGACATAAAGACTGCGTTCTTGAATGGAGATTTGCATGAGGTGTTGTATGTATCGCAGCCTCGTGGTTTTATTCAAAGAGGGCAAGAAAACAAAGTGTGCAGGTTGAAAAAGGCTTTATATGGTTTAAAGCAAGCTCCACGAGCTTGGTATGAAAAGATACATGCATATTTGACTGCACATGGATTTTAGAATAGTCCAACAGAAAGCACTTTGTATGTTAAACGTGTGGATGGTGTACATCTAATCATTGCTCTCTATGTCGATGACATGCTGCTCACATGACCAAATGAGAGTCATATTGCTGATTTTAAGGCTGATTTGAATGCCTCTTTTGAGATGTCAGATTTGGGGCATTTGCATCATTATTTGGGGATACAATTTAAGCAGTGTGATGGAGGTATTGCTTTGTGTCAGACAAAGTATATTGAGACATTGTTGCGGAGATTTGGCCTTGAAGACTGCAAGCCTATTGCTACTCCAATGGAAAAAGGTTTGAGGTTGAGTCTTCATGATGCTGGAGATCACTTTGATGTCACACTCTATCAGACAGCTGTTGGTTGCCTCATTTATGTATGTATTACGAGGCCGGACATTCAGTTTGCAGTCTCACAGGTGAGCAGGTTTATGCATAGCCCAGGGTCTCAACATTGGAAGGCAGTTAAACGCATCTTTCGCTACTTGAGTGGCACCATACATCTTGGGTTGTTTTATCCCAAGGGGGGATCATTGCCGCCAGATTTACATGCTTTTTCGGACTCAGATTGGACTGGTTGCTATGACACAAGAGTGTCCACAAGTGGTTTTTGTTTCATGCTCGGTAGCTCATGCATATCTTGGTTGAGCAAGAAGCAACCTAGTGTGGCCACTTCTAGTTGTGAAGCTGAGTACAGGGCAGCTTTCAGAGCTACGATTGAGTGTGTGTGGCTCAGACGGCTTATCGCTGACTTGGGTGTTGGACAGGAGTCTGCCACCTCTATCTTCACTGACAGTCACAGCGCATTGACAGTTGCGAGAAACCCAGTTTTTCATGCTCGCACAAAGCGCATTGAGGTGCATTATCACTATGTCAGGGAGAGACTCTCAGCAGGAGAGATCAGCTTGGCCTATGTGCCAACACAGGACAACCTCGCCGATCTTTTCACAAAGGCGCTCCTCGTGAGAAGTTCGAAGCTTTCCGCAAAGCTTTGGGCTTGCTCCCCTTTGTGGACTGATCCGGGCATGGCACTCCCCTATACATGAGTGCCAGCTCTCGTTCACACCATCACTCCCAGGGGGAATTTGTTGCCATATATATATAGGCAGTGATGTGTGTGAACACACTTAGGACCGCCGGGGCACTTTTTCCCTCTTTAGGAGGTTTTTTCCCCCGGCTTGTAAATACGTCCATCCTTCTAGGGCTAACTGATCTTTTGTACATTGACACAATCTAATACACTTTGTGTTGTGTGCATTCTTGTTTCTTCTTCTCCAAGCTTTGTGTGCTTTCCTGCAACCCTAATTCCAACAGATTGTACCATTCAAAATACCGTCGCTATCTATATATTCACAATGACTCTTATGTAGATGCCAAGAAGAGAAAAAGTATAATAAGGTCTTCTTCTTTTTTTGGGGCTTTAAGCTTGGAGAGAATAGTTACCCCCCACAATATGTGGACCGATATAGATCTCTTGTTACACAACAACTTCTACTTTATGCTCATAAAGCACCTATGGAAAAATAAATCGCTTCAACTTATGGAGTGCAACATGAGGAGCATGTTACAGATTCAGATGTTGGGGTGAAGGAGACCATGTAGGAGGAGGCTATTGTCACAGATAATGCTGCTAGTTTGCACAAGCCCATCCTCGATGAGATTGTGACCGCTTTAGTTTTTTAGAATCAATAGACCATGCATGAGAAAGTTGTTGCCACATCATCTATTTTTGGCACGTAGGACACTATCCTTGAGGAACCTACTACAATTGAAGCTGTAAATCTTGAACTTAAAGTGCTAGATGAGGAGGCGTCCACCATTTTTGTGTAGGAGAATCTGATGATTTTTGAGAAGGAGACAACTTTTGTTTCTGGAGAGGGTGGTGTCATGGATGATTTGGAGCACAAGGACACCATTCATGTGGAGGATCAGCCTGCGCGGACGAGAATCTTGATGATGATCACATGCACTAAACTTCTAAGGAAGCTTCACATATGGAGCCTCCCACATCATCTACATAGTAGGACATTATTGCATGAGTATTTTAGTCACTCATTCTTGTAAATCTTACTTGTATTTATACAATACCTGGAATTAAAATCTTTCAGCTATCTCAATCATTCCATTTGGGATGTCTTTACATTGTATGATGCTCGCTCTTCTTTGCATTACCTGTGAACATGTGATTGGAATCAATATTATGAATAAGAAACTACACATGTAAAATTATGTTGACGGTGGAGAACCTCACGATTAAACGACTCTGTACACCAAGTGCCCGTAGGAAGTCTATGCAGGTGAGATGTGAAATATCACGTGTCACTTCGAAAAAGCCCTTCGCGTGCACCACGCGTTCAGGGATCCTCTCCCGATCGAATTGAGCGAGCCTCTTGACCAAATGATAATCTTCTAAAAGGATAGGACCTGCAGATAGAATATGATTTACACAACCTCTGATTAGTAAACATTTGAGCAGGAAAGAGTTTAAATGTAAGGGAGCACAACTTATACAGAAATCAAGGAAATCAACTGTTCATTCAAAACAAGGCAAGCGAGCTTATCCAATCATAAGAACTCAAAAGTTTTGAGAATGTGCTTACCTCTGGCACTGACAGTTAAAGATGAATTGTTGTTCCATACTGGCGCACCCGAATTGGTGGTGAAGAAGGGAGAATTGTACGCGCTCGAAGGACGAAACTGCGCAAGTAGAGAAATCGTCAGGTTCTAAATTCAAATCTTCAACTAGAGGTTAACTTTTTGTCAAATGGTCTTGTTGGGTGGATTTGCTGGCTCATGCACCGCTTCCTATTATCCACTATGCTTCTTTAAAAACCATCCTCGACTACATGGAAGACTATTGAGAGTCGGAGACGTATGTACGCCTCATTCCAGCTTGTCTTTTCAAAATTCGACGAGTCTATGATAGAGAAGTGTAAATATATATCCATATATCTCTCGTTTTTTAAAAGTTTGGCAATCCATCACAGCACGCCATTCTTTGTGAATTCACAAGATCTACATGACCGATGTCTTTTAACATCTTTGAATGTGGTAAAAATGCTTTGATAGTATGCTGATCAGAACTCGGAGGATTGTTTAAAAGGTTTTAAGTCGGATAAGTGCGTGTGCATGAGCTTTATCTTTTCGTAGCTAAACATGATTACGGAGCGGGGTTGCATGTAAGCCATCTTTGTAATTGATCGAATCTATATCATTCTGTAATTGTTCATCCACTTGGGTGCATCCTAAGTTTTGATATATCATTGCTTCTTGCTCAAGATGTCATCTTCAGTGAGAATGAATCTTTTATCAACAACAGTGGGCACCTTACAATTTTGGATTGTGCCTTGCATGCGGCTTTAGATAGTTTCTATATTCTTAGCCTTAAGCTCCCCACCATGGTCAGTGAATGTAGGCCCCCCCCCCGGGTTGCCATCAATGCCATTAGCATCATGGTCTGCATCTACAAACTTACCAAGGACAAGCGTTGTTAAGATAAAATATGTTCTCGTTTTTCATTGATTAAATTATTTCTTGCAGCTATTCCAATGGATCATGCTACATCTCCTTTGCTAACAACTTGGAAGCTTAGAACCATCACCCGTTTGTTTCCTAAGGCATCATATAGGATACTCCAAGGGGGTGAAGACCTCAATGAGAGCGTGGACAGAATCCAATCATCGACAATGGCATCAACATAATGCTGTGAGCACCAGAATGGGGGGCCAATGGGCTAAATGGATGTTGATGGACATGTAATGTTTTCTTTTTCTTAAGCAACAATCACAACAACAAAGCAATTTTCTATAGCAACGTGGTTTTTGAGGATAAATACAATGTCTTCACCATCGAGAGATCGCGTAATGTTGCTATGATTGCTTCATCAACCCTTTACACATGAACAATTCATGTGTGAAGTCCTCCATCAAATATGAATTTTTGCATTATTCATGAATAATGAGTAGAGTGCATTTTTCCATCTTTATAGAGAGTAAAAGAGATGGCCATGACTGGTGTTGCACCATATCAACTTCTCAAATTTGCAATATGAGTATGACTACTGACATTCAGGTAATATGTCGATATCTTATCTATTCACAATGCTACTTCGTGACTCTACTGGACTCTTTATTCTCGATGCTCATGACGCCCAGAGAAGGGCTCATGACGCCCAGGGAAGGGCCCATTCCCTTGGATTATAATTCTTTGGGAAAGGAAGCGCACCACCTCCTCGGCCACAATATGTGTGGTTATAATAATTACATTATATATTATTATTATACTTTGTTTTCTTTCATTGACCAAGATATTTTACTTCAACCTAAATTCTTACAACATTCCTCTATTTTGATGCATGTTCTCAAACCGAGGCAACATTTGGAGTCAAGAGAGATGAGCAGGTTGGATGCAAAATTGAAGAATGATGACAATGTTTTACGATTGTTCAACAGTTGGTTAAAATGGTCATAAAAAATATACCCGAATATTTAGCCAGTTGTATTGTAGATCTACCTTGACATTGCAATTCGCCTATGTCCCCATGTAAGACATCCCAGAATCCTAGAATACACTCTATTAGTTGCCACTCCTCATAGGATGAAGGGTATATGTCTAAACAAGAAAGCAGGCATTGTCGATCAATGATAAACAAAAAAGGTTTTTGTTTGAAATTCCAATAGCCTGGAAAAGATACTTACAATTAGGTCTGTGTTGTGGAAGATAGCTTGGATGATCTCGCAATACAAGTTCTCTATACATGTATGCATGCTGTATCAAAATTTCTTTTACGCATTTTTTCCCTTTCAAGATTCTAAAATATTTTACGCTACGCTTCCAAGATGCCAAAAAAATATTAGCTCACCATGGTTTCTTCCTTCTATTGGGTTGCATTAGCACGCATGATCCTTTTAACACAGCTAACTTCCACAGTGACAATACTGGAAACTTCTATACATGAGATAGAAGAGGTAGGTTGATAAGGCAGACCTACTTTGTACATCTTCATCTTCGGCATTATTATTCACACAATGTTTGCATACATAGTTTCTCTTCTCCATCAATAACTTAAAAAGATACTTCAACTTAAACTCTAATGACTGTGAGAGAAATGGGCAAGCAAGGCTATTAATTTATGTCTATTTGTTGCTTTGTATTATTTTGCACAAGCAAAGATGTGGTTTAGGAAAGATAATCGAGTTGAAAGAACACAAAAAACTAGACAAAATAGATGAAAGATGAAGAGAGCTTACTATTTTATGTTTGAAAGCCAAAATTTCAATCAACACATCAATAGTACACTACAAGGGATTGGGCTCATACCCGCGCTCTTAGCCGCTAAAAATGACTTGTGAAAAAAAGTAGCGGGCCCGTGTATCAGCGCGTGTATTCTCGCGGCCAGAGACATGCGTGTAAAAACGCGTGTACAGTGCCTCTCAGACGCGCGTATACACGGGTGTTTAGCCGCGTTTTTTTTTGCAGACGCGTTAATACACGCCAGTATACACGCGTCTTATTCTATTAGACGCGGTTATACACGGGTGTATAGCCGCATCCTGTTCAATTCCAATGTCCCAGCCGCGTTTTTACTTGCGTCTGTACACGCGTTTCTTTTATTTAGATGCGCTTATACACGCGTTACTGATAGTTTATACGCGTGTATACACGCGTTATTTCCAGTGTATCCGCGCAGATACACGCAAGTTTTAGCAGTTTTGACGCGTTTATACACGCGAACAGAGAGCAAAAAAAAAAATCCAGAGAGTGCTATTTGGTGCCTGAATACTGTTCCAGCATTCCAGCACCCAATAGCACTCTCTGGTTTAGGGTTTTTGGTGCATTAGACCATCCACGAAGAACATATGCACGAGGGAGATTAAGACAAGAACGACATAAATGCATACATTGTCATTACACGATTCAAGACAGCCATGAATGTAATACTATCGATCAATCAATTCAATATTACTATCAAAATTTCATACATGTATACAAGGGAGTCCATATCTCGAAGTAGCCCATGGCTTGAGTTTACAAAAAAATATATACAATCACATCCTAAATATGGAATGTGATACTACAAATCTGAGTACTACTCAGACCCAGATGATGACTCGGTGCTCCCCTCATGCTCAGATGAGCTCGCATCGGTCGGAATGTCCGAGGAGTAGTGCTCACGTCCACCCTCTGCAGCGGCGGCCGGTGGATCATCAGCAGCTTGTGCCTGTTCAAGTAATATATAGTATATAAGTATATATATATATATATATATGCAATTCAATAAACCAAAACCATTCGTTACGAATTTTCAAGTACCTGTCGACCGTATGGTCTCATGGCCAACTCAAACTGCGCGTCCGTAATACGTCCCTCGGCTCTGAAGATGGCCCACGTGTCACGTCTGCTATGCCGGCGAGCATACGCAGTATCGTGGGTTGTGGGCTTCCTCCCCGTAACCCGTCGCTGTATCATAATCAACACAATTTGTAAGATTAAAACAATTCATAGAATCAATGAATTAAGTAAACAATCAAATAAAGTGACAGGATACTTACGAACTCTGCCTCCCATGACTCGACGCCGCCAGATCCGAAATGCGAAGATCCAACGGTCTCCATCTGGATCCGTCGTGCCTCCACATGCTGCCTGCTCTTCACGCCACCCTCTGCTCGTTTCTTTGCCTCCTTCCACTCGCGTTTGTGCGCAGTGGCAGGTTTCTCGGCAGGATAGCCACCCGCAGCTACATTTAGCCGGTCATCGTACGCGAGTTTTTTAAGGTGAGATCTTTTATTACTTAAGATCTCCCTTATTCGCGTCCTTCCCCATACATCCGAGAATGTAGCATGTGGGGGATTGGGGTACCGACTGTGTACAGCCTCTATCACCTCCCCAACTAATCGGCTATTTTGATCTTTAAATTTAATAAAACAATTTCTATATGAGTTTGATACTACCCCACGCATGTATTCCATTACCTCCCTCCCCCTCGCATCCATCACTATCCCGCCCCTATCCGTCACATCATAGCAAACCACTCTCTCCATCTCTCTCATCTCCTCCTCTTCCGAACTGTCTCCTCTAACTCTTCTCCCTCTATCTCCTCTCTCACCCCGTGCCCTACTACCTCCCCCACCTCCCCCACCTCCCCCACCAAAGCACCCGCCGCATCCTCCCCCACTCCCACTCTTCCTACTGCTGCGGGTGGAGTCACGACTGGGGGATTGTCTACGTGACGGTGGCTGTGAGCCCTGACGTGACGGTGGCTCTGAGGGAGCACGTGATGGTGGCTGTGAGGGTGTACGTGAGTGTGTCTGGGACGAGGTATGTCTCCTCGGTGGACGTGGAAGAGGAGAAGCTGCATGCCGTCTCGTCGGACTCGGAGGAATAGACGGCACTGGAGTGCCCTGGATACTCGCGACAGGGGTATAGACACCAGGCAGGGAAGGAGGGGGATGGACATACATATACTCTGTAAGCTCAACCGGACCAGGTTGGCGCCCAAAGTGATTCATCATCTCCATCAACCAATTGCTGTATGCAAATGGATCGGATGAAGAACCTGGAATATCCATAAAGAACCTGCAACAAACATCATCATGTACATCATGGGCTGTCTCTTGACTCACACATTGTCATTACACAAGTTAAATGCCTGCAAACCCTGAAATCTGAAACGCGGCAGTTTTCTGTCTGCAGAAACGCGTGTATACACCCGGCAAAAAACGCGTGTATATACCCGGCAAAAAACGCGTGTATATGCGCGTGGAAAAACTCTGCAGACAGGTTACACGCGCTCCTACACGCGTTCTTACACGCGACCTGCGAAAAAAATTTCTCGAAAAGACCGACCCCCCGACAAAAACAGAATGTCCTTACAAAAGGACCAGCCATTGTCGCCCCTGTCAGGATGCAGCAACCCAATCGTGTGCAAAAAGACAAACCCAAAGAGCAAAGAGCAAAGTAAACAAATCTGACAAAAGAGACAAGGCACAGGACAAAGTGACTCACCTCTGAAAAAGTGAGTCCTCTCTGCTCCTTCTCTGCTCCCTCCTTCTCCCGTGTGTGTGCTCCTTTCTCTGCTCCCTCTTTGCTGTTGGAAGAGGCGAAAACAGGCGCACTGTTGATTTCTAAGTTCAAAATCTATATTTGGGGAAGGCGGGCTATGTTTAGTTTAAATATGCCGCCGCGTTTATGGGTGCGTTTATGTTCGCGTTTATAAACGCAGGTATATTCGCGTGTAAATGATTGTAGCTGCGTTTATACACGCGTTTTGCAGAAATTAGCCGCGTGAATACACGCGTTTTTTAGGAAGTAGCCGCGTTTATACACGCAAATTTTAGGAGATAGCCGCGTGAATACACGCGTTTTTGTGCTTTCATTAATAATATATAATGAGTTTGTGTTTTCTGGTTTGTACACAGGATGTCATCAACCTCTTCAAGCAGTTCTGAGGAAGATGAGACAATGCGTCATCGTAATCGCGATGTGTGGTTGGGACAACGGATCAAATGTATGTGTAATCGATGTCAAGGATGCATTGTACGAGCACGTCGAATTACCTTGAATCATATCTCCATGTATGGAGAATGGAATCAAACAGGTTTAGAGGTGAGTAGATGTAAATTGATGGTATTCAAATGACTCATGGTATCCAAATTAAATTAATAGAGTTGTAACATATAATTTGATAAATTGAAGCAGGATGCAGTACCACACCCTAACATGGTACCCTACGCGCGACGAGAGCACGTAAAGCGTCGACGAGATGATGCTGGAGCTTCGGGATCTAATGTCAGAGATGAGTGGGAAAGGGACGACAATAGCCCTGCACCTCACGAAGTTGTGGAAGAGGAGGTGCTTGATGATATGGTGCGAAATCTTTTTAAGGATGATCCCAAAGGTATGGACGACGATGATATGGAACAAGAGCATCTTTATAAAGCTTCATCGACACCGGTGTTTGAAGGGTGCACATTCTCAGTTTTACGTGCTTCCCTTGAACTACTTAATATACAAACAGTTTATGGATGGAGCAATGCAAGTCTTGACGCATTGTTGAAGTAAGCATTCTAACTTATAAATTTGAATTAGTGGTTTAAGGTTTAGGATTTAAGACTAATTATAATTGATGATATTGGATGCAGGCTATTGTCAAATATGCTTCCAAAGGAAAATAGACTGCCCACCTCAAGAGACATAGCGAGGCGCTATGTGACATCTCTTGGAGGACTGGATTATGATAAAATACATGCATGCGTCAATGATTGCATTCTCTTTCGTGGGACGCATAAGGAGGCTCTGACATGTCCCACTTGTGGTGAAGCAAGGTACAGAACAGATATGAAGAGTTTTGATGTACCTCGTAAAGTCTTGCGACACTTTCCTATAATTCCTCGCATCAAACACATGTTCAAGTGCAAATCCGTAGCAGAGCTCATGTCATGGCATTCCTCACATCGATCGGATGATGGCATGTGGAGAATTCCCGCAGACACTCCTGCTTGGAAGCATATTGAAGATGAGTGGCCCAGCTTTAAAACAGAGCCCAGAAATCAGGACGTATGCGTCAAGCTTGGCCACGAGAGGTGGGTGGGCACGTTCGTCTTCCGCCTGCACCATGGATTATATCAAAGAAAGAGGAGAAGCAGGTAAAGCAGGCCATCACCACTTTGCGTACTCCCACTGGATGCATGAGATCATTGAAGGGAGCCTTTACAACCACTAAGAAAAGAGGCGTTGAGCAACTATATGGGTTGAAGTCCCACGATTGGCACAAGATGCTTCAAGTAAGTGTTTTCCAAGTCTTGTACGTACGTTGAAATTAAATTTTGTAATGCCATAAACCATAAATGTGCTCTTATGTGCGCAGTTCATACTACCTACTAGCATCGACCATTGTGCGAATAAGAGTTTGAAAAAATGTATTTATAAGATGGGCGAGCTTGTGAGGTATGTAAAACCCATGCTCAGATCACCCTTCATTATACCTTGCAAAATGAACGTGCATGAGGTATAACGTACTATTTATTTATTTTTCAGATATGTTAGTTCCAAAGCAATTGATCCAGCCACGTTGGATGATGCGCGTGTTATGGCAGTGGAGGTGGTTTGTTTGGTAGAGGAGACTTTTCCGCGAACCATTCTCACAAGTCAACTACATCTCATTGTGCATTTAGTGGACGAAATTGCTTTATGTGGTACTGTGCATGCACGTTGGATGTTCTTCCTAGAGCGCTTCATGAAGACCTTAAAAGACTTTGTGAGGCAAAGTGCAAGGCCTGAAGGAAGCATGGCCGAGGGTTGGTTGATACAAGAGTCGCTTGTATATATTTCAGAATTTCTTGGTCAGGTGGACAGCTCTTTGCCACGACTATGGAGCAATGAAGAGGACTTGAGGATGACCTCTATTGTGCCTCAAGGAAAAGGACAGAGTAAAGTAATTGACAGAACGTTGATTGATGATCTCAATTTCACTTGTATCCTTAATAGTGATGTGATGAGCAGATGGGTTACAAGATATGAGGATGCAAAGACAAAAAGGCAAGCAGAAAGAGCTCTCTTTCGGAGGCAACATGGCTCTCGGAAGGCGTACCCTAAGCATCTAGCAACACTTCCGAATGATATCCATGTTGATTGGTTGCATGAGGAAATGGAGAGAGCAGAGAGTGACGAGGGGCTGCATATCACGGCGGAAGAATGGGAGTATGCACGAGGATGCATGTCAAAGGTACATAGAACTAATGTTTTGCATTAGTTGTAAGTGATTTTCTTTTAATATTTATTCACATTGCTTACACAAATATTGTTTCTATTTTGGTCCAGTGCACTATGTTCAATGCTATATGGTGTGAAGGCAAGCATTTTCGAACACAAAGAATTGATGAAAAGAGAAATACACAAGATTGCGGTGTCATTAGTAGCTTTGAGGGAGCTAATGGAAAAATGGATGATTATTGTGGCATAATCCAAGACATATTTAGGCTTGACTTTCGTCGCTTCTTTGTGTATGTTTTGGATGTCAAATGGCAAATGAACGTGGTGGAAAAAGGGCCTGATGCAACGATAAAACGCCATGCAAGTGGATATGTAACTATTGACTCTACAAAGTTCTGGCAAACAAAGAAAGATAGGCTCGTATTGCCACAACAATGTGAGCAGGTATGCATTTTTTTACTAATGTGTTTCATGTACATATATATCTAAGCTCGCGTACCCCTTGACTTTTGATATGCTAATTAATTACTGTACTGTGTGTATTTGAGTAGGTTATCTATCTACCAATGGTGCATGACATCAAATGGTGGTACGTCATCCCTATTGCACCACGTTCCAAAGTGATGTATAATACATTCACTGATATGGAGCATATGGAGGATGTAACAAGCCGCAATGAAGATGACGTCGAACATGCCATTGAAGATGTTGTGATCGATGATCAAGAAATAAGAGATGATCGTGATAATGAGGATGAGCATGCCATTTCTCATGATCATGAGAATGACCCTACCATTGAGGATGATGGTGATGTTGATGAGGATGATCAGGACATCGATACCATTATCAATGGAGTACAGAATATCGATAGTGGAATAAATTTAATCGTAGCTTTACCAATTGATCAAATGGATATTGATGTTGATCGTTTGGCAAGGATGGATCTTATTGAAGATGAGATCGAACCCTAACCAATCCGTCACTGTATGTTCTAAATTGATGACATTTCCATCATCTCATATGCAATATGATTTATTTTTGAATATATTTCATTGTTGTAAATGCATGTAGTGGGATTGTGTAATGATGTATACTGTAATGTACTATGAGATGGTTTAAGGAAAATAGTTTTTAATTTTGTAAAGGAATTCAGTTTCTTTCCAGTTTTTCTCTGCCATGCGTGTATTAATCCGTGTATAGTAGCGTGTATTTATCCGTGTATAATAGCGAGTATTACCCCGTGAATATTATCGTGTATAGGTGCGTGTATTACTGCGTGTATATAGACGCGTTTATACACGCGTTTATTAATGCAAACATACACGCGAATTTAAATGCAAAAATACACGCGCCCGATTCTATTCAAATACAGGCGCGACCATACACGCGTTCGTAATTTATCGCGTGTATGAAACGCGTGTATGGCAGCATTGTCTTGTAGTGGTAGAATGGTGTAGAATGATGAAAGAGAACTTTGAAAACTAGAAAAAAGGAAATGGTTGAATGCAAGAAAACTTGAAGTTTGAAAGTTTAGAGACAAGTTGAAGTGAGAAAACTTGTATAGGAGAGAATGCATTTCAAAAAGCGTGTTTTGTTTCAAACATGACAAAAATTTGCCTTTATAGTGACAAGATCTTGTGTCAACATAAAATATGATTTCTTTTTTTCATTTTCACCCCTTTTCTTTTCTTGAAAATTTTCAACATTATGTTGGACTATATATATAGATACATACATACATACATACATACATACATATATATGTAT
>NC_141068.1:34419812-34512312 GCF_041138505.1 Cibotium barometz
TGCCGTTGTCACTAAATTTGTGTTTCTACCTCATTTGAACATTCTACAATTGAACTTCATTCATCCCTGCAAATAAATTGACCGTTCATTGAAAGCATCCCTTAGCCATAGCAATATTTAACTTTGGTGCTTTAGTGAATTTAGTTGAATTTTGGATGAGCAAAATGTTGGGCCTTGCAATTTTCAATACTTTTTTATGCTCATATGTCAAAGATCAAGAATTTGGGATGTGGCATCATTATTTGAAAAGCTATTAAAAATGTCTTAAGAAGAAACTCATATCAATACTTAAGAAACCTTAAGTGTTTAGCACAGTGTTTTTATCATATTTGTAAGATCAAACTTAGAATTTGTGAGGCTCGCTCCCACATGAAGACAAGTACATATACATGTTGTGAGTGCACAAGTTGTTATTTGATGATAAATATCACAAATATATATTTCCAAATCGCTTTCTAAGGATATGCTCGTTGTACTAGCATTAGGAGATTTTGATTCAAGCAATGTGTAGCTTGGTTAGGAGCATCTTTATTTCTTTTCATCTTTATCCTCGTTAGGGCACTTACTTTACTTAGCACCTTCTCCCTTTTGGTGATGTTGGCATAGGCAAGGCCTTTTTTTGGATTTCTGCTACAAGCTTTGTTAAGTGAACCTTGTGATTATAATGCTAATATATATGTGTATGTGTGAGTGTGTGAGTGTGTGCACGCACGTCGGGGTGCGTGTGTGTGTGCGCGTGCACGTGCGCGCGCATTTGTATGTATGTATACACATCTCATATACATATACATATACACATCGTAGACACATATAGATACACATGCATACATACATACATATATACATATGTACTTGCATGCATGTGTGTGTGTGTGTGTGTGTGTGTGTGGTACACACACACACACAGAGATATATATCCCATGAAAATTTCACAGACCCATTTTCAATGTAGATATCCTCCTTGCACCCATGGGCATTGAGCCTGTTTGGCTAACACAAGCAATCAAGGCCAAGACATGTCAACTTTAATCCCCCTCATTGCACCCAATAGGGGTGCCAATAGCATTGGTAGAATTATTATCTGTAAGTAAAGAAACCAACTTGAAAACAAAAGAACTTTATTTTTTGTATTGAGGAAAAAGTTTCGAAACCAACTTAAAAAAAGTGAATTGTTGGATTTATATACATATACCAATCTAATTTATAAAAACTTAGTTAAGGTAGTGTCATTCTAAGTGTTACATGTACATCCTTTCCCTACATGCATATTATTATGAACCAAAATTTTCCAATAAATCCTTGGTAATTATATATACATACATGCATGAATTCACACACACACACACACACACACACACACACATGCACGCGTGCTCTCTCTCTCTCTCTCTCTCTCCTCCCCCTTGTTTCTTTTGACAAATGGTATCTAAAAATTGTGTGTTGTTTAAATTTAGGTGTTATTTAGAAAATCCTCCTACTACTTGTAGTGTATTTGTGTAGAAATCTTTTAAATTTTATTTATGATTTTTATCTATTAAAATAGAGAAATTGTAATAACAAAAGCCACCAAAACATTCGAAAGACAAATCCTTTTAACTTTGTGCGTGTGTCTATTTGTAGTGTTACATGTTGGCCCTTTATCACATTATGAGTATTAAAAATAACACCTCTTTAGAATCCAGATGAAAATAAGATGCAACCACAAATATGCATGTTAATCGATTTGTCTTGATTATGAAAATGTGAATGTGTAATGAAATTTTCATTTTGTGATCAAATGAAATTATTTTCTTCAAAATCACTTATTTTTCCATAGATGGCACAAAGTAGGCCCTCTTTCTTTTGAACAAAGATATGTAGGAACACAATCATTACTAGAGCATTACCATGAATGAAAATGGCCACATGAATCACATGATTAACTTGACTAACATGAATGATTCTTAAAACATGCTTTTTCCACATAAGATTCAATGAGATAGTACTATCCCATTGATACATAGATTAGAATCCCTTGTAGGTAATTGGATGCATTCAATCTTTCAATGCTCATGTTTGCATAGTGTGAACATAATTTATTACTAAGATTGTTTGGCTATGATTATCTGGAGGGGTAATTTTCACATTTTTGACATCTTTGCAGTTAGTTCCCGCACAAATTTTGATGCCACCATGGCGGTCATATGATATGATGTGTCACGTTGAGGATTGTACTCCACAACATCGCCTGCAACAATGTCTCCCTTCAAGTGTTGTAAGATATTCATCACATCACGGAAGGAGAGTCCACTAGACTCTATGTGAGACACTCCTGGTGCAAAACCTGGGTCGAGGCAATCTACGTCAATGGATACGTACACACCTTTTGCACCCACGCCAAGCTCCTACAATACACAGTCCAACATGAACATAAATAATTTTGTCACATGGCAAATATGGTGATGAAACATAGTTGAATGTCTTTTCATGGTTTAAAATGGTTTTTTGCCACTTGAGTAGTAAAAGGTGGGCAAAATGTCCAAGTAAAGGTTGGACAAAAGGCCATATATGGATGCATCATCATTATCAAAATTAAGCTTGGAGCATTATTCTCAACTTAAGGCTGGGTAAGATGTGGCATACCAAATTCTCAAAAAATTCACGATGTTTTTCAAAATGCCTCATCTCATAAAGCTCCACTCCAAACCTCTCGGCTTGCGCCCTCCCCTCTTTGTTTATAAAACGTATTCCAACCTTTGCATTACAAAGAAAAGAGCAAAAAATTATTTGAATTTCTCTCACGTACTATTATAATGAAATGAAAGGAGAATATAAAAGCAAACCTGCAAAAGACGACGTGCATGGCCACCTTCCGTGAGTCTACACACGACTCACGGAGTCACGAGTCACAGGTTTCTCACAAACTCGTTGTTTGCCCGTGGACATGGAGTCTCTGGAGTCTGAGACTCAAGGACGGAAGAAGGCTGAGAAATTAGAATGAAGAAGAAGGCTGGACACTGCACAGTGCACACACTCGTTTTGCATACCTGGAAAGAGAAGTCGTAGCATAACTGGAGGCTAGCACTGAGCAGTGAGTGAGTGGACTGTAAGCGTCCTCGAGTGAGCGATAAGATAATGACTCGATAATTTATAGTTAATTTTATAAACGTTAGATTCTATAACGATTAAAAATAAACGTTTTAAAACGTTTAGATTCCATATTACATAACGTTTATTTTTTTTATTTACATTAAATTTTATAATATATATATAGTGTAAAAATATGGTATATAAAAAATTTTTATTTCAACCAATAAAGGTGAAGTACCGTTGACTCTTATAGTTTGAAAGGTATTTTGATTATTCCTTTTTTTATTAAAAGTTATCAAACCTTTTGTAAATTTACTATGAGACTAAAGGAAGTTGTAATATGTGTGTAGTCTACGTTATGACAAAGGGATCACTATTAAAAATTGAGCTACAAATAAACATGAGAATTTACATCATAGAATTAAGACATTAACTATTCAAATTTAAAACCTCTAGTGGCTCCCATGGGTCCAAAATGTATGTTAGAAATATTTTGTCATGTACATTAGTGCTAAGTAAGTTACTTGGCAACATTCTTTCGCAAACCCTAGGCATTATGATGGTTTATCTTTAACTATTGTCTAACCTTTTGTAACAAAGGGTGACAATAATTCCAAATGTCTTTTTTTTGACATTTTTTGCATATTTCATGGGTCCTTAGTACAATAATTCCAAATGTCTTTATGTTTGACTTTTTTGTATATTTCATGTGTCCTTAGTACTTATTGCTGATTACACGCCATTTAATTCATGTCGAGAGATAGGTGGTTAACTATCACACTATCTTGCCCAATGGAAAGTGTGAGACACTATACTCAAAGGTAATTTGTTGCAGCTTCATTTTAGTAACTACAATGAACTCAAATGCTTGAAAGGTTGTGTTTGGAGGAATTCCCATAGGAGGCTTCCTATATTAGAGTGCTCATCTAGGAAAGACTACCAATCTCACCTCCACCAAAATTTGCAAAGCTCATAATTGGCAAAAGACAAGCCATTTGGTGTTTCCTTTTACAAGGAAAATTGCGTTGGCTTTGTTATTCTTACATTAAATGCAAGTCTTGCATCATCATCTAGTTCTCAACCTAAATTCCCATGCAACCACATTTTAACAATTAGTTGTGAACACAACCCCTCCACAAAGCAAGAGTTAAATCACAACCACATTTTAACAATTAATTGTGAACACAACCCCTCCACAAAGCAATAGTTAAATCACAACAAGCACAAGATGAGAAGAGTCCATGTGGTAATAAATAAAGTAAAAGACAAGTAAAGTTAAGTAAACCATCACTTGAAACGTCTTTTAATTTCATGTCTACCTGATCCATGACCAGCTTCACAGAGTCAGAGACTGTCTTCATTAAGAGTTCATCTCCGATCCCAAGATTTTGCAACTCTTGGACTGGAAAATCCCCAACATCAGCTAAGACCCGTGGATCTGCCAAATCCTTCCCTGCATGGTTATGTGACAAGTCAGGAGGGAAGTTAGCATGAGCCTCTTCATGGAAGCATTGGTCCTTTGCAAGCATATTATGAAAGCATGAGGTATTTCTTGTACAAGAATATGAAAGCCTAAGGTATGTCATGACCGTCTCTTGAATCATAGTCGTGATAGAAGTTAGCATGAGCCTCTTTATGAAAGCATTGGTGCTTTTTGCAAGCATATTGTAAAAGCATAAGGTATTTCTTGTACAAGAATATGAAAGGGTAAGGTATTTCATAACCATCTCTTGAATCATAGTCACGACGAGTCAAAAATCCAAATTTGCAAGTTAAAAATGCAAACCTATTCATTAAAATGCTACGTACTATACATAGTCACGAAGAGTCAACATTCCAAATTTGCATAGCTCATGATGTGTCATATGAAGGTGCAACCACTTCCCCCAAGTGACGTTATGTGTCCTCTCCCCCCTAACCACTCATAAATGGAGGAAAGTAGCAAAATGAAAAGAGGTGAAGCACCCAACCTTCCTCGGTTGTGGAATTGGCACTTGCAGACCAAATGGCCTCTCGTACAAACAGAGGAGCAAAAGCCGTTCCTCGATGGTAAGAGGAGTTGTGGCCCAAAGGAAGTCCAAGAAGACAGGAGACTGCTTGTGCCCCACCAGCAGCATGCACAACCTCAGCCTGTACTAAGATAACAACTAACACACTAAGTCAGCAACAGGGATGATGGAATGCATGTTACTAAGAATTGGAAGCATTAGACGATATGATAAAATTGCCTTAGCCCTTGCGCGCTCGTGAAGGAGAGCTAGCGAAGCGTTTATGACACGATCCTGGGCATGGCGAGACGATGCTGTTACTGGGATGGTGTATCCGGAAAAGTTTCTCGCACGCAGCTGGGTCTCGAGCTTTCTCAGGTGCTGGGCAATCCTCATCATGGCTGCAAATCAATCAGAAACCTCTGCTACAAAGAAAATGGACAAGTCGTAAGCATGAAATCTCTGTTCCTACACAAACTGGTAAACTAGAGAGTAAAGGCATGGAAGCAAGGCGACCACCTTATAATAATGGTCTGCTAGTTGGTAATGTGAGCGATGGAGCAATTTCTGGAAATCGGAAGTGGAGATTATCTACTATCTAGAGTTGGTTACAAGTTAGGATTCCTGACTTCTGACAGAAACGGCTTGGCCGGCAATTTGATCACGAGGCCAAAATAAAAGCCTGAAACTTGACAACTTGTGCTTTGTAGTTTGGCTCGCAGAATTCGTACCTACTAGTACACATGCATGCGCGTTGCCAGTAGCGTTAAGTTTGTGTGTTCAGGCGTGCGAATACTTTGCCAGTAGCGAGACTCTCGTGCGTCGTGAATTGTGTGCAACTCTGACTCCTGCGCTTAATGCTCTTATAAAGGCCAACTTACGTAATATTTTTTTCATTTCTGGAAATCAGAAGTGGAGATTATCTACTATCTAGAGTTGGTGACGAGTCAGCGTTCCTGACTTCTGACAGAGACGGCTTGGCCGTCACGAGGCCAAAATAAAAGCCTGAAACTTGTACACTTGTGCTTTGTAGTTTGGCTCGCAGAATTTGTACCTAGTACACATGCATGCCCGTTGCCAGTAGCGAGACTCTCGTGCGTCGTGAATTTTGTGCAACTCTGACTCCTGCGCTTACAAGGGTACATGCTTTTGGGATAGCATATATAGCATCAGCACGTTACTTTGATTTTTGGCCCTCATAGAGTTAAGAGCTTGTTGGATTTGTTTGCAAACCAGCATGTGGCAAAGTTCGGGTTCACTTGTGCATGCAGGGCTGAGGTGTCAGCAAAGAGTTCCTTAACATATCAAAATCACCTACAGACATGGTTTTTCCTTGGGTCCTTGCTCTAGAATAGGGGCCAGCCCAAAATCCAATTTCCAAGTATGAGCTGCCAATGACAAGTTGGTTTACAAACCAAGCTGCTTGCGTGAACAAGCTCCAAGGATCTGAGGCAACTATTTCAAAGAGTTATGCATGTTGACTTTTCTTAATGCTGCTTAATGTTAGTTTAAATTCAAGTTAGTAGTAGTTTAGTTAATAGTCGTGAAGTATTTTATCTTATGTGAGATTATTTAAATGGGGTCTCCACTCATGTCCCAGCATTTTTAATGGTCCATGCACCGGAGTGATCGACTCTAAGGTGCTAGCGAATTCATGAGCTAGGGCACGGGTTTCCTCCGAGCGTCAAGGGCTCATAAGAGCCTGAGACCCTGGCTGGTCAAAAAAAAAAAAGGTCCATCCCCTCTCCACTTCTCTCCTCTCCTCTCTTTTTACTCATCTACCTGTTTCCATATTTATTCACCTTCACTTGCATTTTTCACTACCCCTTTCCTTCCACTTTTCCTTCCCTTTTACAAGTTATTGGAAAACATTACTGCCTAAGCTTGTTAAAAGCAAGACTATAGTGGTTTAGTCACCTTATTCACTTATGTTGGAGAGATGTAATTGCTTTTATTTTGTCAATGTTTACTATTTTAGTAATGATGTGGTTAGTATAAATTTTTAGTTAAATGTTAAATTAGATTATATGTGATGGCTTGTTTTGTCTTTTAGCTTGTATGACACCACCCTTTATTAAAAGCACATGCTATTATTTAAATGTAGGAAGAGGGTCCCGCACTTATATTTGATGGTCCATCCCCTCTTTCACTCTCTCCTCTCCTCTCTTTTCACTCATCTACCCTTCCCCATATTTATTCACATTCACCTACTTTTTTATATTTCCCTCTCCTTTCAACTTACACCCTTCATTTTGGTTTTACAACTTATTGGGAATTTTTATTGTAAATTTATTAGAGTTACTTTAAAGTTTCTCTAAATGGGAGCTTCGTGGTTGTGCCACCTTGAGACACAAAATGTAGACATAATGTCAATTGAAATAAGTGTTTCAATCCAATAATTAACTAGCATGTTTGACCTTGAAACCTAAATCACTTCACTCATTATTAATGACTATTTCATAATGAGAAGCAAGTCAGTTTGTCAACATCCATCTTCCGATTGTTTACACAAGTTTCAAATGCTACAAAAACTAGGCAAAATCAAGCACCTCCTAGCTCTTGTAGTGCATGGCTACAATGTGCTCCATGTAAGATATATAATATAAGCTAATTTTGTTTTATAAATTCTAAACACTTATATTTCTTCTATATGTACAAAAAGTTTCAAGAGAATTTGATATGAAGGTTAAGTGCACCATATAATAATGCCAATGTGAATTGTCAATTATTTCAATATTGAAATATAAAATGTAATGTCAAAAAGATGTTCAAATCAAAGTGCCCATAAAGATTGAATGTGCAATTTGAAGTTCATTATCAAATGAAAATAGCAATTTTCTTGTTTTAAAAGATAAATGTGCAAGTCTAGTCCATTTTCACGCAAAGTATAATGGTGTCACTTCATCTTTGGCCCATTGGCTTTGGATACCACAAACATCAATCTAGATTGTAAATATATCCACTATAAATGCTTGGGACTACTGTGGTTTTGTTCTAAGAACTTAGGTGAAATCTTGGCTAGTGTGAATCTGTAGCTTCATCATTGGTCTCCTAGTAGCCTAGATTGTTGGAATTAATGTATTAGTTAAGGCAGTGGAAAATGTGTAAGCAATAAGGGTTAATGGCATGTTTTCTGTTATTTAAGGTTTTTCCCTCAAACCACAATAAGTTGTTGAGTTAGTGATAGTGTGTGTGTTTCAACCCTAGTTGGGTTCCACACTAGGGTTTTGGCATGTTGGGTAGCCATTGTGCTCTCATTCTTGCATCTTGTAAATGAGTTATGTCTGCTTTATTCCATGCTTTTCTCTTGCTACATTTGGTATTAGAGTAGGCTTTGCCTTGCTCTCCCAAACATTGATTTCTTCTCTCACATTTTTTCCTCTTAAATACTTATGAAAATTCTCAAATGCTAAAGCAGCGCACTGCTTTAGAGATTCCTCTATCTGACAGCCAGGATGGCACAATAAATGTTGTTAGAGGGGGTAGGTAATAGCTAGCAGTAGCTGGTAGGCTACTGCTAAAGCGGCATACTGCTATGTATAGCG
This sequence comes from Cibotium barometz, assembly GCF_041138505.1. Lineage (NCBI taxonomy): Eukaryota > Viridiplantae > Streptophyta > Polypodiopsida > Cyatheales > Cibotiaceae > Cibotium > Cibotium barometz. The sequence continues at coordinate 34,428,415 of NC_141068.1, forward strand.
GTGCACTGCTTTACTAAAGCAGCACACTCTAGGCAGTTGACAGTTTTTCTGTGTCGACACAACTTTGGACTCTATCAGGGGGTTTTTTTGTTGTTTTTTGATCTATTTTGACACAAATGGACACACACAAACACACTCTAATGACCTATCACAAAAGAAATCATAAACAAACATTTTTTTCTACCGATTTGACCTTTTTCCTACGATGTGACACCTAGAACCGGTCACTTCAAACGTCAAATCACAACTAAAAAAGAGATTTCGTACTAGTTTTTCTTGATTTTGACAACAATCAATCAAAAGCTAACCTTTCTACACAACTTTCAACAACAAACAAAACTCCTATCACCTTCAAATCTCTCCAAACTCACAAAAACGGTCTATACTCTAGCTCAAGCTTCTAAGCTCGAATCGGGTGGATAACGATGGAACGATTGGTATTGGTGGAGCGTACCTGACTAGTATCCGTAGCAATGGCACCAAAAATGTTAAGTCTTCTATGTATGCGACTCACATGTCATTGGGGATTGTCCAAGCATGCCGCAAGTGAGTGCTCAACTCATTGCTACTTCTAGGTAGGAGCCAACCTCGTAATCGGTTCTACGAATGTCACGTTCGCAGCTCCCAACTTGTTGCAAATGCGATTTCGCTTGGAGAGGAGAGGGAGAGGGAAAGAGAGAAGATGGCATACTCGTGAGCGTGGGTGAAGGGGAAACCGTGGACGTAGCAATCGCATGAGACCATAGAAGGAAAGAAAGCATGCAAGAAATCCAACACCCTTAAGGGAGTGGAGGGAAGCTTGAGCTCTTTGCATTCAACGTGGTATCCAACAAGTGAAGACTAAAGTCAAAGACTGCCTTTTATACAAGTACCTTTTTTCAAGGGAGGACTAACCCTTTCCATCTCTTGCACTCTCTCAAGCTCTAATTCTCCTAGCTAGTGGCGCAATGTGCGACCACCCTACTCTAGCTTCCCTCATTTTCTTTTTAGCTCTCTATGTACATGGCCGAATCGGCAAAAATTGTAAGTACATATATTACAACATGGTGGGCTGCCAAAAGGTTAACACACCCTAAGACCCATTTCAAGTTTGGTACCAATTAGACAAGTGACATATCAATGTCATTGGCCGACGCATAATCTTCCTTCACATACGTAACATGCATGTGGAAATTGGGCATTTGGCCTTTCCGACTAGACATACGGGGTCCAATTCTCTTTATACTTGGCAAGATCAAGGAAACCACTCAACTTAAGAACAGTTCCAAGTTTGGTACCAATCGGATAAGTGCATATATCAATGTCGTTGGCCAGCCCGTATTTTTCCTTCACATACGTACCATGCATATAGAAATTGGGGCATTTGCACTTCCCGATTGGACATATGGCATCCAATCCACTTGATACATGTCAAGATCATGGAAAACACTCACCTTAACACCCCTGCCAATTTTGGTACCAATCAGAGACTTGCACATATCAATGTTGTTGGCCAACGTGTAATTTTCCTTCACATACATACCACGTGTATGGAAATTGAGCCATTTGTCCTTCCCAATTGGACATACGATGTAAGATGCTCTTGATACTTGTCAAGATCATGTAAAAAACTCACCTTAAAATCCATGCCAAATTTGGTACCAACCGAATAAGTGCACATATCAATGTCGTTGGCCGACCCACATTTTTCCTTCACGTAAATACCATGTATATAGAAATCGGGGCATTTGGCCTTCCCGATAGCAGATAAGAGGTTCGTTGCACCGGTGGTGCGGTCCCGCTAGTTCCTGCGTTTGCTTCTAACACGACCCACAGACCTTCAAAACTCTCTTGTATGCACCATATTTATCCATGGCCGTCTGTGTAGTCACATTGAACAAGCCGCCTCGGAGACAACAGTGGGACAATTTTAGAACCAACGATTCTTGACGTTTTCTGCAGGTAGCGGAGCATCCACGACAAGGCGTGGGGATCCTTAGCCGGCCTGTTTCATCATTGAATTCCATGTTTTTGTAAGCACTGTTGCAATGCTAGTGATGAATTTCGAAGTGTAATTTTTTAAAAATAAAAATAAATTTTGTGCCTTCTCTCTTCTCTTCTCTCTATCTATTAAGGACGGATCAGCTCTACGCCACGTGGAACTATGTGGTGATCTAGTGAACATTCCTTTGACACGTGTCGTACAATAGAACCGTCAACCCAACCGCTCCTTCGGAGTCGCGGCCAAAAGGTTCCTGGCCCAAGGAAGCCCCCGACAATGTCATCGTGGCTGTTGGTGCCTGCGCTAAAAATCTTCCTCTTGATATGGGCATCCCAGAATTCGGCCTTAGCCTAGAACTCGCTGAATTCAACCCCTCCAAAAAAGAAAAAAGACCCTCAGCCCCAAACACAAGTTAACATAGACTTGCCGCAAACGAACGACGACTCAGCCAACAAAGGACCTGCGCCGCCCGAAGACAGCCTAAGGCCTTGACGCTGAAGAGCAGATTAATGCTCGGAATGTATTCACAAAAAGCATCGATGGAACGATGGACGTGTCTAGAATATAACCGCGACAACGATTTGACCACCCAGATCCTGCGCCAAATGAATTTTCAAACGTTGCAAAGCTCGATTGCCTTCCATGTGAGCAAGGAGTTTTCATTGGTATGTGTATTCCAGCCCTCACACATCCATTGGCACTGCAATTTTACCGGCTGAGAGTGTGCGAGAACAAGCTTTTTGTAACTAGAGCCACTGTCCACAATTCTGTGTCCCGGCCGCTATTACAAGTCTAAATAACATCGGGATTCTTCAACGCTTTGCAAGGAAACACCCTCTCCTCACATATCCATCGATGCAATTCCTTTAACGACTCCTCAAGATATTAGGGAAAGGCCTCCGGGAGGCCAGAAGGCGACCGACGGCAACCGGGGGCCTTCTTGCCGACCGGTGGCCTTAACCGTGTCGTCAAGGGTCTGGGCGAGCTGGGAGGCCCATTTCCTCCCGTCGATGGCGACCTGTGAGACTATTCTGCCAGTCTTGCCGGTATTCCAGCGAGCCCAGGACCTTGACACATTGGGGCTACTCTCTTCCACAAAAAGACAATAGCAAGCGGCAAGTCAAAGCCATCTCGAACTACTGTGGCGTACATTCTTCTATGTAATGACCGTTTTTATATGAATGTGTGAGGCAATGATGTGTACCCATAAGCAAGCGGTATCATTTAAGTACAATAGGACAGGTATGTAGAGCTTATGAGGACGTAATGCTGACGTCCGAAAGTTCTTTATCATAAAAGAAATCCGCGTCTTGAGACAATGGGTTATCAACGTCTGTAACAAGGTCACACAGGTAGCCCAAGAGGAGACGGAGGATTCGGCACAGAGCACGAATCAGGAGAGTAGGTAGAAACCAAGAGGGATTCGATGTCGTAGCTCGCGGCATAATAGAGAGAAAGCACAACTCGATGATCTTATCAAGATCCAATCTTTGCTGGCGTCAATCCTGGGCGATGAGTTGCAATCACAGTACCTGAAGCAACGAGAAGAGGTCGATCAGCTCATCAAAATTTGGGTAATCTTTTTGTCCATTCTTTGAAATCATGTTTTGCCAATCCTTGCGTCGGAATTTGATTTTTGGAATTTCGACCTTTGGATCTGATGGTGGAACGGTCTTCAGGGAGAGCGGATGAGACAAGCGCTCGAGGAAAAACGGCAGCAGCACACCAGAGCATTATTGACCTTAATCAAGGAAAGTGTATGGAGGCGGCTAAAGAAAAAGGACGTGGAGGTTGAGAGAATAGGCCGCAGGAATTGGGAATTGGAGGAGCGTGTGAAACATCTCAGTCTAGAATCCCAGCTCTGGCAGAACTTGGCCAAGAACAATGAGGCTATGGTCTCCAATCTCAGAAGCAATCTGGAGCAAGTAGTAGCACAGAGCAGGGAACAAAGCAAGGAAGGATGCGGGGAGAGTGATGTGGATGATGCAATTATGGAGAGTCAGGTGATGCTCATGGGTGATGCTTATGCCCGCACTGTGAAAGAGAACAGGGACCTCAAGGAGCAATGATCTCAAGCTGACAATGTGGAAGAAGGATGATTTACTCCATGTAAACCTAGGTCTTGCATTCTTTGGGGCTCCACATAGAGGACACTCAGTTCGACGAGTGTCACATTCTTTATACAGGCAAAGATGTGTGCAAGGAAGGAGGAGAATGCACACGCTATTCGTTCTACACATATGCATACATAAATACACATGCACATGCATACACAACACGCACATAGGTAGGGGGTTGCACACATAAACATACACACACTTGAAAGGGTGTACACAAATGCACATACATCTGCATATGCAAGCACACACTCACGCGTACAAGCGTTGCGCGCACGCACACACACACACACACACGTAGGTGAATATGCACAAATGTACATGCAGATAATTGTTATATATACACATAGCAAAACACACATGCGCACATTCACGCATACACCACACACACATACATATATGCATGTGCGTACATAGGCACGGGGCATACACATGTACATGCACATGCATACACAACATACACATAGACAGGGGGTGCATAAACATACTCATACACAAACATGCAAGTGTGTGGAAACATGCACGTATGCACGTGTGCATATACACATACACACGCACACACCACACACATGTACACACACAACAAGGAAAAGCGGTCACATGTACGTGTGCATATACACATACACATGTACACACACAACAAGGAAAAGCGGTCACATGTGCGTGCGTAGACACGTTTTCTGGTCTGGGTAGTAAAGTTACGGGAGCGTCTATTCACGCCGCTATTTATGCACCTATCGACAAGCATTTATTTATGCTGCTAAAGTGTAGTTGGACGCACATATAGATGAGTGTATAGACACGCTCACAGACAAGAAAATGCACAATGCACACAGGGCACTTTTTGCGTGTCTATACACGCGTGTATATTGGCATCTATATGACAACTAGATGCGTGGATAGACACAGACCGTAACTGCGCTTATAGACACGACTCAAAATTTGTAAATAAAAAAAAAGCAACATGCTCATATTTCATACCCTTTGCTCATACATGCATGCATTGTATTTAATGCAACCAACATCAATGCATTGAGTATAATTCGCATGATTCCGTGCACGAGTTAAGAGACGAAGCAGATTTAGTTGTCTTATACAAGCCCATGATTACAATTTCGAATAAAAGATTTTGAGTCCACAACATTAGACGCATGTAAACCATCCATGCACGAGAAGTTGAATACAAACATTACAAAAGTGTTTATATATATTGCCCAAAAAAAGGCTTGTACATACATACACATGTGGCCTCAAGTACGAAAAGTGATAAAGCCTTAAATAAGATCCAGCCACATGTGGCTTCTTCAAGTACAAAAAATAGTGGCTTTGTAGGTTTGTACATACATGCACGTGTGGCTTGAAGTACAAAAAAATAGTAATGCCTAAAGCCACATCCAGCCATATATGGCTTCAAGTACAAAAAATAGTTGCTTCTATCTAGCACTACATCTACTACTAGTCGGAGTCTCTCTCTCCTCACTCTCGGAGCTTTCTTCGGCGCCTTCATCTGGATTGCCTCCTTCTGTCTCTGTATATCAAGTTGCAATCTGACACAAAGAGCATATGCATGTATTAGATTAAATCAACAACTGACTAAGAAATCACATAAATGCAAGTCACATTGAGATCCATACTTACAAATTCAGCCCCCCATGACACTCCATATTGCTCCATCTGGATCCGTCGTGCGTCCCAGTGCTACTAGCCTTGTTTCTTCCATGGCAGCTTTCTTTGCTTGCTTCCACTCGCGTCTATGAGCAGTGGCAAGCTAGCTCTTTGGAGCATGTCCTTGCTCTATCCTGGCCAACTTGTCTCTTGAGCAAGGACCTCTTATTGGCAAGTCTTGTCGGCAAAGACATGATCCAAAGGGCTAGCCAAACAACGCTCATAGGCACGAATGGGAGCAAGAAAAGAAGGCTATCATAGAATAGAGGACATGATTTATTATATATTTCTTTGATATACAATGTGCATAGCTACAAGAGAGGGCTTAGGGTATAGCATCCGACTTTATTATATATTTCTTTGATGTACAATGTGCAAAAAAGAGCTTGAGGTATAGGGTACAAAAAAAAGAGCTTAGGGTATAGGGTACAAAAAAGAGCTTAGGGTACAAAAAAGAGACGAGAGGGGTTTAGGCTCAGGGTCACTACATAACTAATGCACAAGAAAGCTAACTAGTAATTAAGAGCTGAGTGCTACTCGTGGAGTGCTCTCGCCGCGCAAAGAGTTTCTACGATCTTTTGGGTCTCCCCAAGAAGATGTGCATGTAGTCCTTGGTGTCAGGCTACTCTCATTGTGATGCTCATCGCGATGATAAGCTCCGCGTACTAGCTTCCCAATCAAAAAAGAAAGGTACCCAACGAGTATACGGTACCCCCAATCACTACACCACACAATAAATATGAGGGAGACATATGCACACACAGCACTGGGGGGTTAGGATTAAAACATATGCAAGATAGAAAAAGAACACATAAATAATGGATGGGAAAAAAAATTTAAGTGAATGGAAGAGGGAAGGGGGATGGGGAAGAACCCAATCCCAGCCCCAAACTATCTCGGGTTCAAGGGGTAACGCATCTAGAAACGCGTCAATAAGCACGACTGTACTGTCAAACAGTAGCACCATTTGACGCGCTAATTGGCGCCCTACAGTTCAAATTTTCTCTGCCGACTGAGCGTGATGGGGACTGTCACCCACAATCCAAACACCAAAAAGGAAATAACATGTGCACAAAGGACCACCACAAAAGACAACATTGCAATAGCTAAACCCCAAAAACACGTATAAAAAAGGAATCAAGTGGCACACCTTGGAAAGGTATGAGTCAACGAGTTCCAAGTCCTCTTTGATTCTTGATCTTCCTTTCCCGGTCCTCGTATGAGTGCTCACACTTGAGGTGGGAGGTAAAAAGGTGTGGGGGTATGAATAGTGTGGAGGTATGGAGGTGTAGAGATGGGAGGGTTGACGACGGCAAAATGTGTAGTGAAGAATGAGCCACTGGCGTAGGGTTATAACATAGTAGTGCATCTATACACGCGTATAACACCTCGTCAATATGACAATGTATACGCGGCTATAGATGCATGTTTATATGCGGTATTTGGCATAGTAGACGCGCTTATAAATGCACTAATAGACTGTGGAGACGCACTGATAGCCGCATATCATACTTGGTAAAGATCATGGAAACCACTTGCCTTAAGGACCCTGTCAAGTTTGGTGCCCATCGGACAAGTTCACATACCAATATCGTGGGCCGATGCATATTTTCCCACACCTACGTAGCATCACTACTACAGAAACACCGATTATCGTCGTTCTTTTCATCAAAAAATACAAAGAAGATGATTTTCTTTTGACCAGAAAAATGATGGTATGTTAGACGGCATAACCGACGGTATCTTCGACGGTATAATTGATGCACAATACCATCGAACATACCATCGACAATACCAAATATGATACCATCAAATATACCATCTCTGCTACCATCTAATATACCGTTGATTGTGTTGCCATATATATATAGGCAGTGATGTGTGTGAACACACTTAGGACCGCCGGGGCACTTTTTCCCTCTTTAGGAGGTTTTTTCCCCCGGCTTGTATATACGCCCATTCTTCTAGGGCTAACTGATCTTTTGTACATTGACACAATCTAATACACTTTGTGTTGTGTGCATTCTTGCTTCTTCTTCTCCAAGCTTTGTGTGCTTTCCTGCAACCCTAATTCCAACAATTGGTATCAGAGCAGGCATCGACTCCCAGGGCTACGCCGCCAGCACCCTCCGACTCACGTTCTTCGATTGAGGTGAGTTTTCATGAGCGCTTGCAAGTCCCTATACTCTGCGTCTGAGGTCGTTTCAGGCTCCGTTTTTGCATTTCAAGTTCTGCACAGGTGTTTTCGTCATTTTCTGCAGAAATTTCGACAGTGCAGTTTTCTGCAAAACAGGCATACGTGTTCTATTGTGGACCGTGCTACATAGCACAAGTTGTCTTCTGTTCAGTCTTTGCTTCATTACAGGTAGCTTTTGTATCAGTTTCAGTCAGTGGCCATGGCTGATAACAGCAATGATGTATTTCACATGTTGTCTGCTGATGGATGGAGACAGCAACTACCCACTTTGGGCATACATGATGCAGCATGTTTTGGTTGCAAAAGGAGTATGGAACATTGTGCAGGGTACGGATGTACGTCCAGGTTCTGTGGATGTAGGATCTGTTGAGGATGTTGCAGGTTCTAGCAACTCTACTGTTGCTGCTGTTTTACCCACTACTGAACAAGCTCGTTTGGGATAGTAAAGATGCGCAGGCTCATGCCTTGATTACACTTTCTGTCAAACGTAACATCACCCCACATATTCGTTCAGCTAAAACAGCAAAACAGGCTTGGGATATTCTAGCTGGTTTGTATGCAGGTCGTAACGAGGCAAAAATCGCTTACCTGCGTAAAGAGCTAGAATTGAAGATTATGCAAGAAGATGATGACATGAATGTTTTTCTTACTGAGATTAAAGATCTCAAAGAACAGTTGATTTCTGCAGGTGAGATTATTCCTGATCATTCTCTTGTGCAGACTGTTCTTGATGCTTTACTAGAGATATATCAGACTTTTGCTTCCACGTGGAGACTTCTTAATGAGGACAGACCTGATGCTGTCAAGTATGATACTTTAGTCAACAAACTCTTGCAAGAAGCGTAGTCCAGGCAAAACAGGGCCAGGCAGCGTGCAGTTGATCAAGCATTTATTGCTGCCCAGCAGCAGCAGCAGAGAAGGAGTGGTAAGGCAGCCCCTTCCACTGTTTCTTCTCCTATTAGTAGGTCTGCAACTTCTTCTCCTTCCACAGGTAGCAACAATAAGTCTGAGAAGGCTCTTGATAAAGGCAAGAAAAAGACTAGGTGCAACTATTGTAAGGCAAATGATCATGTCATTAAGAATTGCCCTAAGCTAAAGGCTAAAGAGGCAAAGAAGAAAGAGTCAAATGCAGCGACAATAGCGGATGCTTCTACAAATGCAGATTCTGCAAATGTTGTGCAGGATACAGAATGGGCGTTTAGCGTGTATTGCCAGTATGACCCATCTGTACATGATGCATGTTTGGCTGTTTCTGTTGACTCTCATGTTTGGTATTTTGACAGTGGTGCTACAAAGCACATTACCTCGCATCGTGATATGTTCACTTCTCTTGAGGCTGTCCCTAATGGGAATACTGTCACATGTGCCAATAATGCTTCTTACCCAGTGAAGGGCATTGGTAAAATTATGCTTACTGCTGCAAATGGCAGGGCTTTCACACTTTCAGATGCTTTGTATGTGCCAGGGATAAAGAAGAATCTATTGTCTGTCTCTGCGCTTGCTAGACTTGGACTTGTAGTCAAATTTGTGGATGACAGATGTACTGTTCATGATTTGACTTCTGGTGATACGATTATTGTATCTGGCACCTTGTTTCGTGGGCCGTATAGGCTCAATTCTTATGACAAGTGTGTAAAAGATTCAGCAAATGCAGTTTCTGATGAAAAGGCAGTTTCAGATGCAAAACTATGGCATGCTCGTTTTGGTCATCTGAACTTTGCTAGTTTGCTGTGTTTGCAGAAATTTGATATGGTTGCTTCATTGCCCCCTCTTGAGGCACCATTGAAACATGTTTGTGAAGGCTGTATTTTGGGCAAAATGCAGCGTTCTGCGTTTCCAAAGGATGGTTCTGTGTGGGCCACTCGCAAATTGCAACTTGTACATAGTGATGTATGTGGGCCTATGCAAACTCCGTCATTTGGTAAACACTTGTACTTCGTGACTTTCATTGATGATTACTCAAGGCATGCATGGGTATATCCATTGAAGGCAAAGTCCGAAGTGTTTTTGTGCTTCAAACAGTTTTTGCTTATGGTTGAAAATGTATCCAATTGTAATGTGGGCACCCTCCGTTCTGATCGAGGGGGGGAGTACATGTCTAAAGAGTTTGATGCATTTCTAGCTAGTCGTGGGATAAAACACCAATGTACAGTGCCGTATACCCCTCAGCAAAATGGTGTTGCTGAGAGGGAAAACAGGTCACTTATGGAGATGGCATGATGTATGGTCAAGAGCCAAGCTTTGCCACATGCGTTTTGGCTTGAGGCTGTCATGTGTGCTGCATATGTACTCAACAGGTGTCCTACTAAGGCCTTGCAGTCTATTACTCCATACGAAGCTTGGCATGGCAGGAAGCCTTCTATTGGTCACTTACGTGTCTTTGGTTGCTTGACCTATGCTTTAGTGCCTCTGCAACAACGCACAAAATTGGATGATAAGGCTGTCAAATGCATTTTTGTTGGTTACAGTGCTGAGAGCAAGGGTTACAGATTGTATCATCCGTAGTCAAAGCGTATCTTGTTTAGTCGAGATGTTGTTTTTGTGGAAGATGTTGTGCAGCCTTTGTTATCATGTACCAAAGAGACAGGTGTGAGCTCACGGGATGTATTTGATACATTGTTGCCTCTGTTTACAGATGGGAATTCAAATGTAAGTCCTAATGAGATAAATATTCAGCCTATGCAGATTTCAAACGACATCATAGATCAGCCTATTTCTGATGCAGATTTACAGGATGTAATTTCTGAGGGTAGGGCTGAAAATGAGCAGGCTAGAGGTATGCCTAAATGGCTGGTGCAAACCTTGCGTGATAGTAAAATTGATGCACCTATATCTAGTCGTACTCGTTCAGGTTTTCAGCATGCCTCTTATGCATCAGATTGTTATGCTTTGGCTGTGTCTAGTATGTGTGAAGAGGAAGAACCTCTTTCATTTGATGAGGCACAAAAATCAAAAAATTGGTTGGCTGCAATGCAAACTGAATATGATGCTATAATCAAGAATGGTACATGGTCTTTGTGTGATTTGCCTATTGGTAAAAAGGCCATTGGATGTAAGTGGGTTTTTAAGTTGAAACGAAAGCCAGATAGCAGTGTTGATCGCTATAAGGCTAGACTTGTTGCAAAGGGTTATGCTCAAGAAAAGGGCATTGATTTTGATGAGACCTTTGCTCCCACTTGTCGTATGACTACCATTCGTAGCATTTGTGCATTGGCAGCTCATAATGGTTGGAATGTACATCAGCTGGACATAAAGATTGCGTTCTTGAATGGAGATTTGCATGAGGTGTTGTATGTATCGCAGCCTCGTGGTTTTATTCAAAGAGGGCAAGAAAACAAAGTGTGCAGGTTGAAAAAGGCTTTATATGGTTTAAAGCAAGCTCCACGAGCTTGGTATGAAAAGATACATGCATATTTGATTGCACATGGATTTCAGAATAGTCCAACAGAAAGCACTTTGTATGTTAAACGTGTGGATGGTGTACATCTAATCATTGCTCTCTATGTCGATGACATGCTGCTCACATGACCAAATGAGAGTCATATTGCTGATTTTAAGGCTGATTTGAATGCCTCTTTTGAGATGTCAGATTTGGGGCATTTGCATCATTATTTGGGGATACAATTTAAGCAGTGTGATGGAGGTATTGCTTTGTGTCAGACAAAGTATATTGAGACATTGTTGCGGAGATTTGGCCTTGAAGACTGCAAGCCTATTGCTACTCCAATGGAGAAAGGTTTGAAGTTGAGTCTTCATGATGCTGGAGATCACTTTGATGTCACACTCTATCAGACAGCTGTTGGTTGCCTCATTTATGTATGTATTACGAGGCCGGACATTCAGTTTGCAGTCTCACAGGTGAGCAGGTTTATGCATAGCCCAGGGTCTCAACATTGGAAGGCAGTTAAACGCATCTTTCGCTACTTGAGTGGCACCATACATCTTGGGTTGTTTTATCCCAAGGGGGGATCGTTGCCGCCAGATTTACATGCTTTTTCGGACTCAGATTGGACTGGTTGCTATGACACAAGAGTGTCCACAAGTGGTTTTTGTTTCATGCTCGGTAGCTCATGCATATCTTGGTTGAGCAAGAAGCAACCTACTGTGGCCACTTCTAGTTGTGAAGCTGAGTACAGGGCAGCTTTCACAGCTACGGTTGAGTGTGTGTGGCTCAGACAGCTTATCGCTGACTTGGGTGTTGGACAGGAGTCTGCCACCTCTATCTTCACTGATAGTCAGAGCGCATTGACAGTTGCGAGAAACCCAGTTTTTCATGCTCGCACAAAGCGCATTGAGGTGCATTATCACTATGTCAAGGAGAGACTCTCAGCAGGAGAGATCAGCTTGGCCTATGTGCCAACACAGGACAACCTCGCCGATCTTTTCACAAAGGCGCTTCCTCGTGAGAAGTTCGAAGCTTTCCGCAAAGCTTTGGGCTTGCTCTCCTTTGTGGACTGATCCGGGCATGGCACTCCCCTATACATGAGTGCCAGCTCTCGTTCACACCATCACTCCCAGGGGGAATTTGTTGCCATATATATATAGGCAGTGATGTGTGTGAACACACTTAGGACCGCCGGGGCACTTTTTCCCTCTTTAGGAGGTTTTTTTCCCCGGCTTGTAAATACGCCTATCCTTCTAGGGCTAACTGATCTTTTGTACATTGACACAATCTAATACACTTTGTGTTGTGTGCATTCTTGCTTCTTCTTCTCCAAGCTTTGTGTGCTTTCCTGCAACCCTAATTCCAACAGATTGTACCATTCAAAATACCGTCGCTATCTATATATTCACAATGACTCTTATGTAGATGCCAAGAAGAGAAAAAGTATAATAAGGTCTTCTTCTTTTTTTGGGGCTTTAAGCTTGGAGAGAATAGTTACCCCCCACAATATGTGGACCGATATAGATCTCTTGTTACACAACAACTTCTACTTTATGCTCATAAAGCACCTATGGAAAAATAAATCGCTTCAACTTATGGAGTGCAACATGAGGAGCATGTTACAGATTCAGATGTTGGGGTGAAGGAGACCATGTAGGAGGAGGCTATTGTCACAGATAATGCTGCTAGTTTGCACAAGCCCATCCTCGATGAGATTGTGACCGCTTTAGTTTTTTAGAATCAATAGACCATGCATGAGAAAGTTGTTGCCACATCATCTATTTTTGGCACGTAGGACACTATCCTTGAGGAACCTACTACAATTGCAGCTGTAAATCTTGAACTTAAAGTGCTAGATGAGGAGGCGTCCACCATTTTTGTGTAGGAGAATCTGATGATTTTTGAGAAGGAGACAACTTTTGTTTTTGGAGAGGGTGGTGTCATGGATGATTTGGAGCACAAGGACACCATTCATGTGGAGGATCAGCCTGCGCGGACGAGAAGCTTGATGATGATCACATGCACTAAACTTCTAAGGAAGCTTCACATATGGAGCCTCCCACATCATCTACATAGTAGGACATTATTGCATGAGTATTTTAGTCACTCATTCTTGTAAATCTTACTTGTATTTATACAATACCTGGAATTAAAATCTTTCAGCTATCTCAATCATTCCATTTGGGATGTCTTTACATTGTATGATGCTCGCTCTTCTTTGCATTACCTGTGAACATGTGATTGGAATCAATATTATGAATAAGAAACTACACATGTAAAATTATGTTGACGGTGGAGAACCTCACGATTAAACGACTCTGTACACCAAGTGCCCGTAGGAAGTCTATGCAGGTGAGATGTGAAATATCACGTGTCACTTCGAAAAAGCCCTTCGCGTGCACCACGCGTTCAGGGATCCTCTCCCGATCGAATTGAGCGAGCCTCTTGACCAAATGATAATCTTCTAAAAGGATAGGACCTGCAGATAGAATATGATTTACACAACCTCTGATTAGTAAACATTTGAGCAGGAAAGAGTTTAAATGTAAGGGAGCACAACTTATACAGAAATCAAGGAAATCAACTGTTCATTCAAAACAAGGCAAGCGAGCTTATCCAATCATAAGAACTCAAAAGTTTTGAGAATGTGCTTACCTCTGGCACTGACAGTTAAAGAATTTTGGATTGTGCCTTGCATGCGGCTTTAGATAGTTTCTATATTCTTAGCCTTAAGCTCCCCACCATGGTCAGTGAATGTAGCCCCCCCCCCCCCCCCGGGTTGCCATCAATGCCATTAGCATCATGGTCTGCATCTACAAACTTACCAAGGACAAGCGTTGTTAAGATAAAATATGTTCTCGTTTTTCATTGATTAAATTATTTCTTGCAGCTATTCCAATGGATCATGCTACATCTCCTTTGCTAACAACTTGGAAGCTTAGAACCATCACCCGTTTGTTTCCTAAGGCATCATATAGGATACTCCAAGGGGGGGAAGACCTCAATGAGAGCGTGGACAGAATCCAATCATCGACAATGGCATCAACATAATGCTGTGAGCACCAGAATGGGGGGCCAATGGGCTAAATGGATGTTGATGGACATGTAATGTTTTCTTTTTCTTAAGCAACAATCACAACAACAAAGCAATTTTCTATAGCAACGTGGTTTTTGAGGATAAATACAATCTCTTCACCATCGAGAGATCGCGTAATGTTGCTATGATTGCTTCATCAACCCTTTACACATGAACAATTCATGTGTGAAGTCCTCCATCAAATATGAATTTTTGCATTATTCATGAATAATGAGTAGAGTGCATTTTTCCATCTTTATAGAGAGTAAAAGAGATGGCCATGACTGGTGGTGCACCATATCAACTTCTCAAATTTGCAATATGAGTATGACTACTGACATTCAGGTAATATGTCGATATCTTATCTATTCACAATGCTACTTCGTGACTCTACTGGACTCTTTATTCTCGATGCTCATGACGCCCAGAGAAGGGCTCATGACGCCCAGGGAAGGGCCCATTCCCTTGGATTATAATTCTTTGGGAAAGGAAGCGCACCACCTCCTCGGCCACAATATGTGTGGTTATAATAATTACATTATATATTATTATTATACTTTGTTTTCTTTCATTGACCAAGATATTTTACTTCAACCTAAATTCTTACAACATTCCTCTATTTTGATGCATGTTCTCAAACCCAGGCAACATTTGGAGTCAAGAGAGATGAGCAGGTTGGATGCTAAATTGAAGAATGATGACAACACTATTCATGTCATTATCACAATAGTATGGAGACTGCAATGAGGATAACGTATGAGCTCTTTTGAGCATAGCCTTATTTATGTATTTTTTAGAATTCAATTTCCAAAAGGCACAATTCTTTAGACATCACCAACTCAGTAAATAAAGCACCACCTTTGACATTTGCAGGGAGGATCGAATCTTGATGGACCTTGTCAATGTCTCGTTTCCATAATTTTACTAATTCTATTCTTGTCCTTCTAACATTTTAATAGTTTATATGATTTAAGTTAAATAACAAGTTACGTGTTACTTGAACAAAAGTGGACTATAGAATACATAAATGGATAAAAAACAAGGCCAAACAAGGAAAGAAATGATAAGCAGAATTAATTTGTGACCATTTCTTTGGCCATTATCTTGCAACACTGCATTTTGTTGTGATTATGTTAATGTCTATTTTATCCTCTCATGTTAGACTGCCTACCCACCCTAGTTGTTAACAATGAATGAAAATCAATTCCAAATAGTTCCCTTGTCTCCATTAGAATATCGTCGCACAATTGAGTGAGTATACAACATTGCCTAAGTGAAATGACACTCATTAGGTTTCCATTCTCAGTAACAATAACATCAAGTAACTCATTTGCAAGTCCAAAAGAGTTCACATCCTGATCCAGTGGCACAAGTTGTGTACCAATCTACCTACTATATTTATAATAAAAAGAAAATATACAATTTTGAAAAGCAATCATGTATTTTAGTTGAATTTTGTTGAGGAAAACCTCACACTACACGTTGTTGGATGTTTTCCTATCCTAACCATCATCCAAAAAATGTGGAATGCCTTTAGTTCCACTTGCTTTGTATGTCAACATTGATTTGCAATCTTTTATTGAAAAATATGAAATAGCTCTACGAACACAGTCAATGGCATGCAAAATGTTTATTTTCACTATTCTAGTAGCAATCTTTGGTCTTAAAGACTAGTGTACCTCTATGAAGAGCTTGGCTCTATATGCCTATGTTACATTGGCATCAAGAATAGGCTAGTCCACTGAATTCCATGCTGGGAGATCTTGTCTTTGTAAAGCACCATGTGTTTTACGATTGTTCAGCAGTTGGTAAAAATGGTCATAAAAAATATACCCGAATATTTAGCAAGTTGTATTGTAGATCTACCTTGACATTGCAATTCGCCTATGTCCCCATGTAAGACATCCCAGAATCCTAGAATACACTCTATTAGTTGCCACTCCTCATAGGATGAAGGGTATATGTCTAAACAAGAAAGCAGGCATTGTCGATCAATGATAAAGAAAAAAGATTTTTGTTTGAAATTCCAATAGCCTGGAAAAGATACTTACAATTAGGTCTGTGTTGTGGAAGATAGCTTGGATAATCTCGCAATACAAGTTCTCTATACATGTATGCATGCTGTATCAAAATTTCTTTTATGCATTTTTTCCCTTTCAAGATTCTAAAATATTTTACCCTACGCTTCCAAGATGCCAAAAAAATATTAGCTCACCATGGTTTCTTCCTTCTATTGGGTTGCATTAGCACGCATGATCCTTTTAACACAGCTAACTTCCACAGTGACAATACTGGAAACTTCTATACATGAGATAGAAGAGGTAGGTTGATAAGGCAGACCTACTTTGTACATCTTCACATTTTTAACTTGCAAATTTGTATTTTTGACTCGTCGTGACTATGATTCAAGAGATGGTTATGAAATACCTTACCCTTTCATATTCTTGTACAAGAAATACCTTATGCTTTTACAATATGCTTGCAAAAAGCACCAATGCTTTCATAAAGAGGCTCATGCTAACTTCTATCACGACTATGATTCAAGAGATGGTCATGACATACCTTAGGCTTTCATATTCTTGTACAAGAAATACCTCATGCTTTCATAATATGCGTGCAAAGGACCAATGCTTCCATGAAGAGGCTCATGCTAACTTCCCTCCCGACTTGTCACATAACCATGGAGGGAAGGATTTGGCAGATCCACGGGTCTTAGCTGATGTTGGGGATTTTCCAATCCAAGAGTTGCAAAATCTTGGGATCGGAGATGAACTCTTAATGAAGACAGTCTCTAACTCTGTGAAGCTGGTCATGGATCAGGTAGACATGAAATTAAAAGACGTTTCAAGTGATGGTTTACTTAACTTTACTTGTCTTTTACTTTATTTATTACCACATGGACTCTTCTCATCTTGAGCTTGTTGTGATTTAACTATTGCTTTGTGGAGGGGTTGTGTTCACAATTAATTGTTAAAATGTGGTTGTGATTTAACTCTTGCTTTGTGGAGGGGTTGTGTTCACAACTAATTGTTAAAATGTGGTTGCATGGGAATTTAGGTTGAGAACTAGATGATGATGCAAGACTTGCATTTAATGTAAGAATAACAAAGCCAACGCAATTTTCCTTGTAAAAGGAAACACCAAATGGCTTGTCTTTTGCCAATTATGAGCATTGCAAATTTTGGTGGAGGTGAGATTGGTAGTCTTCCCTAGATGAGCACTCTAATATAGGAAGCCTCCTATGGGAATTCCTCCAAACACAACCTTTTCAAGCATTTGAGTTCATTGTAGTTACTAAAATAAAGCTGCAACAAATTACCTTTTAGTATAGTGTCTCACACTTTCCATTGGGCAAGATAGTGTGATAGTTAACCACCTATCTCTCGACATGCAAAAAAGTCAAGACATATGGAATTATTGTACTAAGGACCCATGAAATATGCAAAAAATGAAAAAAAAAAGACATTTGGAATTATTGTCATCCTTTCTTACAAAAGGTTAGACAATAGTTAAAGATAAACCATCATAATGCCTAGGGTTTGCGAAAGAATGTTGCCAAGTAACTTACTTCGCACTAATGTACATGACAAAATATTTCTAACATACATTTTGGGCCCATGGGAGCCACTAGAGGTTTTAAATTTGAATAGTTAATGTCTTAATTCTATGATGTTAATTCTCATATTTATTTGTAGCTCAATTTTTAATAGTGATCCCTTTGTCAAAACGTAGACTATACACATATTACAACTTCCTTTAGTCTCATAGGCCTTGAGAATGTGCTATGCCTTGAGATTAAATAAGTTGATTCAACATTAAAGGATTGGCTTACATAGCAAACAATTTTCAGTTAAGTTCATAAAAATATGCTAATATTTTAGATTTTTCAAAGGAGTTCTACATCTAGCCAGTTATCCATAGTTTTTCTATAGAGAGGAAGCCTCAAAGACTTAACAAGAACTAAGAAGTATGGAATCCGCAAGCTTGGTGCTTCTTCCATATTGCATAAAGTATGACCTTTCATGTACTTCTTTACTGCACTAGTAGGGATACTAATGTTTCTTTTACAAACTTTGAGATGTATACAATTTTCTTATTTTCGAACTTGTGCCCAAAAAAGTAAAATTGATATATGATTAAGCATAGTTACACATGTGCGCTATATTCTAGGATGGGTGAGGCATGGATGCCTTGGATTAGGAAACTTCCATGTCCATCCTATTTCCATGGTTCTTAATTCCAACCACATTTTACAATTAGTTGTGAACACAACCTGTCCACAAAGCAATAATTAAATCACAGCCACAAGCATGTAAAAAACCACAACCCTAAAGATTCTCAACTTTTGTTTTATAAATGTTTTCTTTTCTTGACAGTATCCTCTTCGCCCTTTGATTATTGGGGGTGATCACTCCCTCTCCTACCCTATTGTACGAGCAGTTGCAGAGAAGCTTGGGGGCCCAGTTGATATCATCCACTTTGATGCACATCCGGACCTTTATGAATCTTTTGAAGGAAACAAGTTCTCGCATGCATCATCCTTTGCACGCATCATGGAAGGTGGCCATGCTCGTCGTCTTTTGCAGGTTTGCTTTTATATTCTCCTTTCATTTCATTATAATAGTACGTGAGAGAAATTCAAATAATTTTTTGCTCTTTTCTTTGTAATGCAAAGGTTGGAATACGTTCTATAAACAAAGAGGGGAGGGCGCAAGCCGAGAGGTTTGGAGTGGAGCTTTTAAATCTTTATAGATATAAATGCACACATTTATATCTTTATAGATATAAATGTGTGTGTGTGTGTGTGTGTGTGTGTGTACATATATATACATATGTATGTATGTATGTATGTATGCATGCATGCATGTATGTATGTATGTATGTATATGTATGTGTATATGAATATGAATATATATGTATATGTATATGTATATATATATATATATATATATATATATATACATATATATATATATATATGTATATGTATGTGTATATGAATATATATGTATATGTATATGTATATATATATATATATATATATATATATATATATATATAGATAGATAGATAGATAGAGAGAGAGAGAGAGAGAGAGAGATTTCTCATGTAATGTTTCCAAAAACAAAAAGTTAATAAATTATAAAATTCAGTGAAAATCAAACCCAAAATGTTTATATTTCATGCATTTTTTATCGTAGCAAGTACAATTGTATAGCTTGCCGTTGTCACTAAATTTGTGTTTCTACCTCATTTGAACATTCTACAATTGAACTTCATTCATCCCTGCAAATAAATTGACCGTTCATTGAAAGCATCCCTTAGCCATAGCAATATTTAACTTTGGTGCTTTAGTGAATTTAGTTGAATTTTGGATGAGCAAAATGTTGGGCCTTGCAATTTTCAATATTTTTTTATGCTCATATGTCAAAGATCAAGAATTTGGGATGTGGCATCATTATTTGAAAAGCTATTAAAAATGTCTTAAGAAGAAACTCATATCAATACTTAAGAAACCTTAAGTGTTTAGCACAGTGTTTTTATCATATTTGTAAGATCAAACTTAGAATTTGTGAGGCTCGCTCCCACATGAAGACAAGTACATATACATGTTGTGAGTGCACAAGTTGTTATTTGATGATAAATATCACAAATATATATTTCCAAATCGCTTTCTAAGGATATGCTCATTGTACTAGCATTAGGAGATTTTGATTCAAGCAATGTGTAGCTTTTTTAGGATCATCTTTATTTTTTCTCATCTTTATCCTCGTCAGGGTACTTACTTTACTTAGCACCTTCTCCCTTTTGGTGATGTTGGCATAGGCAAGGCCTTTTTTTTTATTTCTGCTACAAGCTTTGTTAAGTGAACCTTGTGATTATAATGCTAATATATATGTGTATGTGTGAGTGTGTGCACGCACGTCGGGGTGTGTGTGTGTGCGCGCGCGCGCGCACGTGCGCGCGCATTTGTATGTATGTATACACATCTCATATACATATACATATACACATTGTAGACACATATAGATACACATGCATACATACATACATACATATGTGCATGCATGCATGCATGTGTGTGTGTTTGTGTGTGTGGTACACACACACACACACACACACACACACACAGATATCCCATGAAAATTTCACAGACCCATTTTCAATGTAGATATCCTCCTTGCACCCATGGGCATTGAGCTTGTTTGGCTAACACAAGCAATCAAGGCCAAGACATGTCAACTTTAATCCACCTCATTGCACCCAATAGGGGTGCCAATAGCATTGGTAGAATTATTATCTGTAAGTAAAGAAACCAACTTGAAAACAAAAGAACTTTATTTTTTGTATTGAGGAAAAAGTTTCACTAATTTTAAAAAAAAGTGAATTGTTGGATTTATATACATATACCAATCTAATTCATAAAAACTTAGTTAAGGTAGTGTCATTCTAAGTGTTACACATGTACATCCTTTCCCTACATGCGTATTATTATGAACAAAAATTTTCCAATAAATCCTTGGTAATTATATATACATACATGCATGAATTCACACACACACACACACACACACACACACATGCACGCGTGCTCTCTCTCTCTCTCTCTCTGTCTCTCTCTCTCTCTCCTCCCCCTTGTTTCTTTTGACAAATGGTATCTAAAAATTGTGTGTTGTTTAAATTTAGGTGTTATTTAGAAAATCCTCCTACTACTTGTAGTGTATTTGTGTAAAAATCTTTTAAATTTTATTTATGATTTTTATCTATTAAAATAGAGAAATTGTAATAAAAAAATCCACCAAAACATTCGAAAGACAAATCCGTTTAACTTTGTGCGTGTGTCTATTTGTAGTGTTACATGTTGGCCCTTTATCACATTATGAGTATTAAAAATAACACCTCTTTAGAATCCAGATGAAAATAAGATGCAACCACAAATATGCATGTTAATCGATTTGTCTTGATTGTGAAAATGTGAATGTGTAATGAAATTTTCATTTTGTGATCAAATGAATTTATTTTCTTCAAAATCACTTATTTTTCCATAGATGGCACAAAGTAGGCCCTCTTTCTTTTGAACAAAGATATGTAGGAACACAATCATTACTAGAGCATTACCATTAATGAAAATGGCCACATGAATCACATGATTAACTTGACTAACATGAATGATTCTTAAAACATGCTTTTTCCACATAAGATTCAATGAGATAGTACTATCCCACTGATACATAGATTAGAATCCCTTGTAGGTAATTGGATGCATTCAATCTTTCAATGCTCATGTTTGCATATTGTGAACTTAATTTATTACTAAGATTGTTTGGCTATGATTATCTTGAGGGGTAATTTTCACATTTTTGACATCTTTGCAGTTAGTTCTCGTACAAATTTTGATGCCACCATGGCGGTCATATGATATGATGTGTCACGTTGAGGATTGTACTCCACAACATCGCCTGCAACAATGTCTCCCTTCAAGTGTTGTAAGATATTCATCACATCACGGAAGGAGAGTCCACCAGACTCTATGTGAGACACTCCTGGTGCAAAACCTGGGTCGAGGCAATCTCGTCAATGGATACGTACACACCTTTTGCACCCACGCCAAGCTCCTACAATACACAGTCCAACATGAACATAAATAATTTTGTCACATGGCAAATATGGTGATGAAACATAGTTGAATGTCTTTTCATGGTTTAAAATGGTTTTTTGCTACCTCAGTAGTAAAAGGTGGGCAAAATGTCCAAGTAAAGGTTGGACAAAAGGCCATATATGGATGCATCATCATTATCAAAATTAAGCTTGGAGCATTATTCTACAACTTAAGGCTGGGTAAGATGTGGCATACCAAATTCTCCAAAAATTCTCGATGTTTTTCAAAATGTTTCATCTCATAAAGCTCCACTCCAAACCTCTCGGCTTGCGCCCTCCCCTCTTTGTTTATAGAACGTATTCCAACCTTTGCATTACAAAGAAAAGAGCAAAAAATTATTTGAATTTCTCTCACGTACTATTATAATGAAATGAAAGGAGAATATAAGAGCAAACCTGCAAAAGACGACGGGCATGGCCACCTTCCATGATGCGTGCAAAGGATGATGCATGCGAGAACTTGTTTCCTTCAAAAGATTCATAAAGGTCCGGATGTGCATCAAAGTGGATGATATCAACTGGGACCCCAAGCTTCTCTGCAACTGCTCGTACAATAGGGTAGGAGAGGGAGTGATCACCCCCAATAATCAAAGGGCGAAGAGGATACTGTCAAGAAAAGAAAACATTTATAAAACAAAAGTTGAGAATCTTTAGGGTTGTGGTTTTTAACATGCTTGTGGCTGTGATTTAATTATTGCTTTGTGTAGATAACTGGCTAGATGTAGAACTCCTTTGAAAAATCTAAAATATTAGCATATTTTTATGAACTTAACCCAAAATTGTTTGCTATGTAAGCCAATCCTTTAATGTTGAATCAACTTATTTAATCTCAAGGCATAGCACATTCTCAAGGCCTATGAGACTAAAGGAAGTTGTAATATGTGTGTAGTCTACGTTATGACAAAGGGATCACTATTAAAAATTGAGCTACAAATAAATATGAGAATTTACATCATAGAATTAAGACATTAACTATTCAAATTTAAAACCTCTGGTGGTCCCATGGGTCCAAAATGTATGTTAGAAATATTTTGTCATGTACATTAGTGCTAAGTAAGTTACTTGGCAACATTCATTCGCAAACCCTAGGCATTATGATGGATTATCTTTAACTGTTGTCTAACCTTTTGTAAGAAAGGGTGACAATAATTCCAAATGTCTTTTTTTTGACATTTTTTGCATATTTCATGTGTCCTTAGTACTTATTGCTGATTACACACCATTTAATTCATGTCGAGAGATAGGTGGTTAACTATCACACTATCTTGCCCAATGGAAAGTATACTATACTAAAAGGTAATTTGTTGCAGCTTTATTTTAGTAACTACAATGAACTCAAATGCTTGAAAAGGTTGTGTTTGGAGGAATTCCCATAGGAGGCTTCCTATATTAGAGTGCTCATCTAGGGAAGACTACCAATCTCACCTCCACCAAAATTTGCAAAGCTCATAATTGGCAAAAGACAAGCCATTTGGTGTTTCCTTTTACAAGGAAAATTGCGTTGGCTTTGTTATTCTTACATTAAATGCAAGTCTTGCATCATCATCTAGTTCTCAACCTAAATTCCCATGCAACCACATTTTAACAAAAGCAAGAGTTAAATCACAACCACATTTTAACAATTAATTGTGAACACAACCCCTCCACAAAGCAATAGTTAAATCACAAGCACAAGATGAGAAGAGTCCATGTGGTAATAAATAAAGTAAAAGACAAGTAAAGTTAAGTAAACCATCACTTGAAACGTCTTTTAATTTCATGTCTACCTTATCCATGACCAGCTTCACAGAGTCAGAGACTGTCTTCATTAAGAGTTCATCTCCAATCCCAAGATTTTGCAACTCTTGGATTGGAAAATCCCCAACATCAACTAAGACCCGTGGATCTGCCAAATCCTTCCCTGCATGGTTATGTGACAAGTCGAGAGGGAAGCTAGCATGAGCCTCTTCATGGAAGCATTGGTCCTTTGCAAGCATATTATGAAAGCATGAGGTATTTCTTGTACAAGAATATGAAAGCCTAAGGTATGTCATGACCATCTCTTGAATCATAATCGTGATAGAAGTTAGCATGAGCCTCTTTATGAAAGCATTGGTGCTTTGCAAGCATATTGTAAAAGCATAAGGTATTTCTTGTACAAGAATATGAAAGGGTAAGGTATTTCATAACCATCTCTTGAATCATAGTCACGACGAGTCAAAAATCCAAATTTGCAAGTTAAAAATGCAAACCTATTCATTAAAATGCTACGTACTATACATAGTCACGAAGAGTCAACATTCCAAATTTGCATAGCTCATGATGTGTCATAACTTCCCCCAAGGGACTCTATGTGTCCTCTCCCCCCTAACCACTCATAAATGGAGGAAAGTAGCAAAATGAAAAGAGGTGAAGCACCCAACCTTCCTCGGTTGTGGAATTGGCACTTGCAGACCAAATGGCCTCTCGTACAAACGGAGGAGCAAAAGCCGTTCCTCGATGGTAAGACGAGTTGTGGCCCAAAGGAAGTCCAAGAAGACAGGAGACTGCTTGTGCCCCACCAGCAGCATGCACAACCTCAGCCTGTAATAAGATAACAACTAACACACTAAGTCAGCAACAGGGATGATGGAATGCATGTTACTAAGAATTGGAAGCATTAGACGATATGATAAAATTGCCTTAGCCCTTGCGCTCTCGTGAAGGAGAGCTAGCGAAGCGTTTATGACACGATCCTGGGCATGGCGAGACGATGCTGTTACTGGGATGGTGTATTCGGAAAAGTTTCTCGCACGCAGCTGGGTCTCGAGCTTTCTCAGGTGCTGGGCAATCCTCATCATGGCTGCAAATCAATCAGAAACCTCTGCTACAAAGAAAATGGACAAGTCGTAAGCATGAAATCTCTGTTCCTACACAAACTGTTAACTAGAAAGTAAAGGCATGGAAGCAAGGCGACCACCTTATAATAATGGTCTGCTAGTTGGTAATGTGAGCGATGGAGCAATTTCTGGAAATCGGAAGTGGAGATTATCTACTATCTAGAGTTGGTTACGAGTCAGGATTCCTGACTTCTGACAGAAACGGCTTGGCCCGCAATTTGATCACGAGGCCAAAATAAAAGCCTGAAACTTGTACACATGCATGCCAAACTTGCCAGTAGCGAGACTCTCGTTAACTTTGTTTGTTCAGGCGTGCGAATACTTTGCCAGTAGCGAGACTCTCGTGCGTCGTGAATTTTGTGCAACTCTGACTCCTGCGCTTAATGCTCTTATAAAGGCCAACTTACGTAATAAATACAATGACAAGTTGGTTTACAAACCAAGCTGCTTGCGTTACATACCCGGATTCATGGGGGATTACAGATTACCAAATTGGTAAATTGTAACTCCCCCATGATTCCATGTATCAGGAGCTTGGCCAAAGCTAAATCTCCGACTCTTGTAACCTGTATTGTCTTTTTTCAGTAATGAAAATGCCTTTTATTGAAAAAAAAAAAAAAAAACCAAGCTGCTTGCGTGAACAAGCTCCAAGGGTCTGAGGCAACTATTTCAAAGAGTTATGCATGCTGACTTTTCTTAATGCTGCTTAATGTTAGTTTAAATTCAGGTTAGTAGTAGTTTAGTTGATAGTCGTGAAGTATTTAATCTTATGTGAGATTATTTAAATGGGGTCCCAGCATTTTTAATGGTCCATGCACCGGAGTGATCGACTCTAAGGTGCTAGCGAATTCATAAGCTAGGGCACGGGTTTCCTCCGAGCGTCAGGGGCTCATCAGAGCCTGAGACCCTGGCTGGTCCAAAAAAAAAAAAAAAGGTCCATCCCCTCTCCACTTCTCTCCTCTCCTCTCCTTTTACTCATCTACCTGTTTCCATATTTATTCACCTTCACTTGCATTTTTCACTACCCCTTTCCTTCCACTTTTCCTTCCCTTTTACAAGTTATTGGAAAACATTACTGCCTAAGCTTGTTAAAAGCAAGACTATAGTGGTTTAGTCAGATGTAATTGCTTTTATTTTGTCAATGTTTACTATTTTAGTAATGATGTGGTTCGTATAAATTTTTAGTTAGATGTTAAATTAGATTATATGTGATGGCTTGTTTTGTCTTTTAGCTTGTATGACACCACCCTTTATTAAAAGCACATGCTATTATTTAAATGTAGGAAGAGGGTCCCGCACTTATATTTGATGGTCCATCCCCTCTTTCACTCTCTCCTCTCCTCTCTTTTCACTCATCTACCCTTCCCCGTATTTATTCACCTTCACCTACTTTTTTATATTTCCCTCTCCTTTCAACTTACACCCTTCATTTTGGTTTTACAACTTATTGGGAATTTTTATTGTAAACTTATTAGAGTTACTTTAAAGTTTCTCTAAATGGGAGCTTAGTGGTTGTGCCACCTTGAGACACAAAATGTAGACATAATGTCAATTGAAATAAGTGTTTCAATCCAATAATTAACTAGCATGATTGACCTTGAAACCTAAATCACTTCACTCATTATTAATGACTATTTCATAATGAGAAGCAAGTCAGTTTGTCAACATCCATCTTCCGATTGTTTACACAAGTTTCAAATGCTACAAAAACTAGGCAAAATCAAGCATCTCCTAGCTCTTGTAGTGCATGGCTACAATGTGCTCCATGTCACCTATGCACTTTCTCCAATTGAGTTGGGGGACATTTAGCCACCATAGCCCAGATAAGAGCATAGTGGGATGGGACTCTTAGAGCATCTTCACATGACCACTGTAGTTTGCAAACCTGCTTGTCTTTGTCAATCTGGACTTAGAAACTAGTTTTTGGGTTGGTCCCTACCGTCAAAGTAAGGGCTCAAGAAAAAACCAAGTATGCAACTACTTGCAACATGTGATTTTGACATGTCAAGGACTTTGTAGCTAACACCTCACCTTGCATGCACACCTGTCTTGAGGAACTACATTGCGTGTGAACAATACCTCTAGTTTTTTGTCAATTATGGGTTTACAAACTAGACCCTATGTATGAACAAGCTCTTACATGTGTTAAATAAGGTGGATTATCCACTGCAGCCCTTGCTTTTAGAGAGTTTGACTTGGAAACCCCATGTAATGATGGCACACATGTAGGCTCCAGATGAAGATGATGAAGGCACAACCATGTTGTTTGCTAAATTTATTCCTGGATCTGCTAGTTGTCCTGGGTCCCCTTATGTCCAATGGGACAAGTGTTTCTCTGCAATTCATAAATGCATGTGCTGTAGCTCCTCCACCCCCATGGTGGGATGAGCTCTAAGTGACTTTCTCCTTGACTTGGTAATTCCTATTTTCAATAAAGTCAAGATTAAATCAACACACATTTCTAAATGCTTTAGTTTAGTAAGTTTTTTATTATTAAGAAAATTATGAAATGTTTATCGATATTCATATGTTAAAATTTAGTTTGTTGTGTATGACATTAAACACGGTTAATAGTATGAATGTTCACCCCATATGCTCGAGACACAAAAAAGCTTTATGAGGTGTAGACCATAGTCATTTTGGATAAGTAAGAATAAAAGTTTTTGAAAATATTAATGAAAATGTTCTTTACATAGAATTTTCCTTAATCCTTTGCCTCACATTCCCATAGTGAATGTTGCTTCTAACATCACTTCTATGTTTGTAAGTACTATAAAAAAGGCAACAACCACTTGTTAGGGTGAATTTATTTGAAGTTATTCAAACAAGTGTAAAGATATACTTGATTACAACATAAAAATGTATATATAAAATACATAATCAAGCATTGTAATTTTTAAATAAACACCTAATACATGCATTATTAAACCTTGAATGTTTACACTATAGGCATGTTGGCTCATTGTTGAGCCTCACACATTCTAATATATATTTCGAGTCATCTTCAAATAGACATCTATAAATAAAGACTTGAAAACTTCTATATATACTCTTTTATTAGCAAGTTTTCCTTTGTTTCTTCATTCCTTGTGATTCTATATGCCTCACAAAAATGTTGTCTATTAATGGGCTCAAACTAGCACTATTGCCCTTCACTTTATCTAACTTGGCCTTAGAAATTTCCCCCTCCTCAAGCAGATCTTGTAGGTGGTGCAATAACCCTACACTGCCCTAGCAAAGCCTATCCACCAAACCTACGCTTGGAGATCTTCTCCTCCTTTAAAAGTGTAGTTTTGAATGAGTTGCCCGCCATCATCGTGGACCACATTGATTGCTACCATTATCATGGAGCTCACTCACTCCTTGCCCCATCAACATTCAGCCTGGTAAGATCCTTCACTAATCTGAACCTCGCCTCCTCAAATTGCGAATGCATGGGTGAAGAGTTAGGTGGGCACTGTGACGTGGACTAATCGATCATTGCCGAAAAAACCCAAACAAGGAAAAATAAAAACCATGAATTTAAGCTTTGCCAAACAAGCATCGTGCATAAGACTTACTTATATAGGCAGGGCAAAAAAACTTTCTTCTCATGCTAGACTTAAGGCTTTATATTTTTGTAGATTTAAAAAAATAGATATATCGTGACATGTTCAAGAAATTCACTCAATAGTATATGTGACTGGCATGTAAGTTCAAGAGAACGACATATTTAATTAATATTTTTCTCACATTTATACTAACAAAAGAGTGGCATAAAAAAGTTTTGGAAAAAAAAAAGAGACTACATGGGAATTATATATAGTGAAAAAAAAAATCCCAAGGTGACATGTGATCGTCTAACATGTATGAAAGTTCTTTTGGCCTTGCATGTTCATTTCACAATGGCAGTACATTGTCTAATTGCCTTGGGGTCGGCATTGGCAAAGAAGAAGGAACTTTTAATGCATGTGTGAAGCTGCAAGCTGCACGAGGTGGCTCACTGCAGACACTGATAGAGAGTAGCAAGAGGAGGATCAGGAGGAGGCAAAAAGAGGAGGAAGACTATAGAAAATTTAGGCAACTCCCTATACATGAATTTTAGGGGGAACCAGGAAATTTTAGCATATTTCCTAGATAAGACTAGGAAATTTTATTCCTAAATCTAGGAAATGAGTTTTCCTATTTAAATCACTAGAATAAATGTTTCCTATCACTACTACATGTTAGCCTAATACCGGCGCTTATACCGACGTCATTTAACGGGGTCTAAAAAAGCCCCGTCATCGGTATAAACGCCGGTATAAGCGTCGGAACCACAGCGTCGGTATAAGCGTCGGGTAACAATATTGGCGCCTATACCGTTGTCTATACCGACGCTCACCGGGGATAATACCGACGGCTAAACCGGCGTCTATACCGGTGCATATACCGGGGTGTATACCGGGTTTTATACCGACGCAAATACCGAGAGATATACCAATGAATATACCGACGCCAGTACCGGGGAATATACCGACGCTGTACCAGAAATTTTTTTTTGGGCAGAATAGTGCTGCCTGGCTATTGCCTGACTGCCTGCAATGAACAGGATCAACAACAGCAAATAGACAGCACCATTTTGTCTAAAATAGAGCACAAAAACAACCGTGCTCGTTTTTTTATTTTCCTGATCGACAAATAAGAAATTAAATTAAACATTAATACTCAAGAATGTTTTGATCATATTTCATTAGTTTGAAGGTCATCTTACATCATGGTAATGCCTCCCAATTGACGGTCTCTCCTTCTTCTTCAAGCATCTCAAACAAGGCCACAAGGCCATGTTTGTGAGCGTACTTCTCCTCTCGCCTACTTGGTGGGCGATTCATGGCCAACTCCTGCACAAACGATTAACAATTATAACTTTTAGAAATCAACATTTAGCCCACATACATACATTTACATAAATACAATTGCTACAAATACTTACGAATTCATGGCGCATGGTTTCGTAACCACCACTCCCAAGATGAGAAGCCCCTACTGTTTGGAGTCTTGCCCTTGCCGCCTCTCTTTGTTATTGAAACCTCTCTGGTGTCTCGGTGAGCTCCTGAGCAATGGCTGCCCACTCCCTGTCATCCAAACAGGTTTCTCTTTCCCCTCTCTAAATGCGTCCCTCGCCTCTGACCTACGATGCCCCATCAAAATGCGAGCTGTATACTGTATCCACTCATTAGAGACGACATTCATAGGGTCAGATGCCTGAAACTCTTGCTTTATCTTTGTATTTATATAATTTTTCTTCCCCTTATCTTGCTGATCCCATTTAGTCATGACAGAGTCGTGAAACTGTATAGTGCACAATTGTCGAATGCGTGTCTTCATTGCCTTCCCTGCACTATCCATTATTGGTGCCCCATCCCTAATTGTGTAAATCTTGCTGTTGTCATGGTCATGTGCACCCCAGGGAGTGGAAGGTGACCCTATGGGTGTGCTATCAACAGATGAGAGCGAAGGACGACGCTCACGTGGTGGTGGTGTCATAACATTTGTGGCACTACCACCACAACAACCTCCCCCTGAAGACCTACTACGTGAGCGTCGTCTATGTGAAGAGGTGGTAGATCGAGCTGTAAGAGGAGTGGAAGGCTGTGTGGTATGAGGTGTGGGAGCTGCTGTCGTACCCGCGGGTGTGGGAACTGGCGTCGGGAAGCCAGATGGTGAGGCAGATGTCCCTGCTCCAGAACCCCAGTAACTCTGAGCCATGGCTCTCTGCTCTGGAGTCATGGACGAAAGAAAACCATATAACTGCTGGGGACTCATGCCCTGCGGTGTAGGATTAAATGAGAAATCTGGACTGTAGTCGTAGGGCGGTGAGTCACCCATGGCCTGTTGGACAAAAAACCATATGACAAACTTGTGCGAAATGAAAATTACACGGTAAACAATGAAAGAACCATATGACAAACATTAACAATGATAAACAACATTGGTAAAACTATATCAACTTGCTCCTACAGTAGTGATTATGATGGTAAACATTAACAATGGGAAACAATGAAAGGACCTTCAATGTCATAAAACCATTACAAATATGTCATAACTATAGCTTATCCAATCATAAGAACTCAAAAGTTTTGAGAATGTGCTTACCTCTGGCACTGACAGTTAAAGATGAATTGTTGTTCCATACTGGAGCACCCGAATTGGTGGTGAAGAAGGGAGAATTGTACGCGCTCGAAGGACGAAACTGCGCAAGTAGAGAAATTGTCAGGTTCTAAATTCAAAGCTTCACCTTGAAATTTCTAGTACGTGATGGCACAATTTTGGCGAATACGTTCGAAGAATTCAATCTAGTTGCGAGAGAAATCTCTGGACAACTCTGGCGTGAGTCATGAAAGGGGACACAATTTCCTCAGAGCAGGCAATATTGCCGTCAATGCGCTTTCGACATTTCTAGTTGATTGCTTGCAAAGCGTTGAAGGACCTTAAACTTCTCAAGTGTCATAGCTTCTGCAATTGGCCTGACGTTGAGCCTTCGCTAAGCATTTCGATTGCAAAACCAATGACTTGCCCCCCCCCCTCTCAGGGTCTTAGAACTAGAGGTTAACTTTTTGTCAAATGGTCTTGTTGGGTGGATTTGTTGAATGTTGAATCAACTTATTTAATCTCAAGGCATAGCACATTCTCAAGGCCTATGAGACTAAAGGAAGTTGTAATATGTGTGTAGTCTACGTTATGACAAAGGGATCACTATTAAAAATTGAGCTACAAATAAATATGAGAATTTACATCATAGAATTAAGACATTAACTATTCAAATTTAAAACCTCTAGTGGGTCCAAAATGTATGTTAGAAATATTTTGTCATGTACATTAGTGCTAAGTAAGTTACTTGGCAACATTCTTTCGCAAACCGTAGGCATTATGATGGTTTATCTTTAACTATTGTCTAACCTTTTGTAAGAAAGGGTGACAATAATTCCAAATGTCTTTTTTTTTGACATTTTTTGCATATTTCATGGGTCCTTAGTACAATAATTCCAGATGTCTTTATGTTTGACTTTTTTGTATATTTCATGTGTCCTTAGTACTTATTGTCGGGAGATAGTTGCTGATTACACACCATTTAATTCATGTCGAGAGATAGGTGGTTAACTATCACACTATCTTGCCCAATGGAAAGTGTGAGACACTATACTAAAAGGTAATTTGTTGTTGCAGCTTCATTTTAGTAACTACAATGAACTCAAATGCTCGAAAAGGTTGTGTTTGGAGGAATTCCCAGAGGAGGCTTCCTATATTAGAGTGCTCATCTAGGAAAGACTACCAATCTCACCTCCACCAAAATTTGCAAAGCTCATAATTGGCAAAAGACAAGCCATTTGGTGTTTCCTTTTACAAGGAAAATTGCGTTGGCTTTGTTATTCTTACATTAAATGCAAGTCTTGCATCATCATCTAGTTCTCAACCTAAATTCCCATGCAACCACATTTTAACAATTAGTTGTGAACACAACCCCTCCACAAAGCAAGAGTTAAATCACAACCACATTTTAACAATTAATTGTGAACACAACCCCTCCACAAAGCAATAGTTAAATCACAACAAGCACAAGATGAGAAGAGTCCATGTGGTAATAAATAAAGTAAAAGACAAGTAAAGTTAAGTAAACCATCACTTGAAACATCTTTTAATTTCATGTCTACCTGATCCATGACCAGCTTCACAGAGTCAGAGACTGTCTTCATTAAGAGTTCATCTCTGATCCCAAGATTTTGCAACTCTTGGATTGGAAAATCCCCAACATCAGCTAAGACCCGTGGATCTGCCAAGTCCTTCCCTGCATGGTTATGCGACAAGTCGGGAGGGAAGTTAGCATGAGCCTCTTCATGGAAGCATTGGTCCTTTGCAAGCATATTATGAAAGGATGAGGTATTTCTTGTACAAGAATATGAAAGCCTAAGGTATGTCATGACCATCTCTTGAATCATAGTCGTGATAGAAGTTAGCATGAGCCTCTTTATGAAAGCATTGGTGCTTTTTGCAAGCATATTGTAAAAGCATAAGGTATTTCTTGTACAAGAATATGAAAGGGTAAGGTATTTCATAACCATCTCTTGAATCATAGTCACGACGAGTCAAAAATCCAAATTTGCAAGTTAAAAATGCAAACCTATTCATTAAAATGCTACGTACTATACATAGTCACGAAGAGTCAACATTCCAAATTTGCATAGCTCATGATGTGTCATATGAAGGTGCAACCACTTCCCCCAAGTGACGTTATGTGTCCTCTCCCCCCTAACCTCTCATAAATGGAGCAAAGTAGCAAAATGAAAAGAGGTGAAGCACCCAACCTTCCTCGGTTGTGGAATTGGCACTTGCAGACCAAATGGCCTCTCGTACAAACGGAGGAGCAAAAGCCGTTCCTCGATGGTAAGAGGAGTTGTGGCCCAAAGGAAGTCCAAGAAGACAGGAGACTGCTTGTGCCCCACCAGCAGCATGCACAACCTCAGCCTGTACTAAGATAACAACTAACACACTAAGTCAGCAACAGGGATGATGGAATGCATGTTACTAAGAATTGGAAGCATTAGACGATATGATAAAATTGCCTTAGCCCTTGCGCGCTCGTGAAGGAGAGCTAGCGAAGCGTTTATGACACGATCCTGGGCATGGCGAGACGATGCTGTTACTGGGATGGTGTATCCGGAAAAGTTTCTCGCACGCAGCTGGGTCTCGAGCTTTCTCAGGTGCTGGGCAATCCTCATCATGGCTGCAAATCAATCAGAAGCCTCTGCTACAAAGAAAATGGACAAGTCGTAAGCATGAAATCTCTGTTCCTACGCAAACTGGTAAACTAGAGAGTAAAGGCATGGAAGCAAGGCGACCACCTTATAATAATGGTCTGCTAGTTGGTAATGTGAGCGATGGAGCAATTTCTGGAAATCGGAAGTGGAGATTATCTACTATCTAGAGTTGCTTACGAGTCAGGATTCCTGACTTCTGACAGAAACGGCTTGGCCCGCAATTTGATCACGAGGCCAAAATAAAAGCCTGAAACTTGTACACTTGTGCTTTGTAGTTTGGCTCGCAGAATTCGTACCTACTAGTACACATGCATGCGCGTTGCCAGTAGCGTTAACTTTGTGTGTTCAGGCGTGCGAATACTTTGCCAGTAGCGAGACTCTCGTGCGTCGTGAATTGTGTGCAACTCTGACTCCTGCGCTTAATGCTCTTATAAAGGCCAACTTACGTAATATTTTTTTCATCTCTGGAAATCGGAAGTGGAGATTATCTACTATCTAGAGTTGGTGACGAGTCAGCATTCCTGACTTCTGACAGAGACGGCTTGGCCATCAAAAATAAAAGCCTGAAACTTGTACACTTGTGCTTTGTAGTTTGGCTCGTACACATGCATGCCCGTTGCCAGTAGCGAGACTCTCGTGCGTCGTGAATTTTGTGCAACTCTGACTCCTGCGCTTACAAGGGTACATGCTTTTGGGATAGCATATATAGCATCAGCACGTTACTTTGATTTTTGGCCCTCACAGAGTTAAGAGCTTGTTGGATTTGTTTGCAAACCAGCATGTGGCAAAGTTCGGGTTCACTTGTGCATGCAGGGCTGAGGTGTCAGCAAAGAGTTCCTTAACATATCAAAATCACCTGGTGCAGACATGGTTTTTCCTTGGGTCCTTGCTCTAGAATAGGGGCCAGCCCAAAATCCAATTTCCAAGTATGAGCTGCCAATGACTTGGTTTACAAACCAAGCTGCTTGCGTGAACAAGCTCCAAGGGTCTGAGGCAACTATTTCAAAGAGTTATGCATGCTGACTTTTCTTAATGCTGCTTAATGTTAGTTTAAATTCAGGTTAGTAGTAGTTTAGTTGATAGTCGTGAAGTATTTTATCTTATGTGAGATTATTTAAAGGGGGTCTCCACTCATGTCCCAGCATTTTTAATGGTCCATGCACCGGAGTGATCGACTCTAAGGTGCTAGCGAATTCATAAGCTAGGGCACGGGTTTCCTCCGAGCGTCAGGGGCTCATCAGAGCCTGAGACCCTGGCTGGTCCAAAAAAAAAAAAAAAGGTCCATCCCCTCTCCACTTCTCTCCTCTCCTCTCCTTTTACTCATCTACCTGTTTCCATATTTATTCACCTTCACTTGCATTTTTCACTACCCCTTTCCTTCCACTTTTCCTTCCCTTTTACAAGTTATTGGAAAACATTACTGCCTAAGCTTGTTAAAAGCAAGACTATAGTGGTTTAGTCACCTTATTCACTTATGTTGGAGAGATGTAATTGCTTTTATTTTGTCAATGTTTACTATTTTAGTAATGATGTGGTTAGTATAAATTTTTAGTTAAATGTTAAATTAGATTATATGTGATGGCTTGTTTTGTCTTTTAGCTTGTATGACACCACCCTTTATTAAAAGCACATACTATTATTTAAATGTAGGAAGAGGGTCCCGCACTTATATTTGATGGTCCATCCCCTCTTTCACTCTCTCCTCTCCTCTCTTTTCACTCATCTACCCTTCCTCGTATTTATTCACCTTCACCTACTTTTTTATTTCCCTCTCCTTTCAACTTACACCCTTCATTTTGGTTTTACAACTTATTGGGAATTTTTATTGTAAATTTATTAGAGTTACTTTAAAGTTTCTCTAAATGGGAGCTTCTTGGTTGTGCCACCTTGAGACACAAAATGTAGACATAATATCAATTGAAATAAGTGTTTCAATCCAATAATTAACTAGCATGTTTGACCTTGAAACCTAAATCACTTCACTCATTATTAATGACTATTTCATAATGAGAAGCAAGTCAGTTTGTCAACATCCATCTTCCGATTGTTTACACAAGTTTCAAATGCTACAAAAACTAGGCAAAATCAAGCACCTCCTAGCTCTTGTAGTGCATGGCTACAATGTGCTCCATGTCACCTATGCACTTTCTCCAATTGAGTTGGGGGACATTTAGCCACCATAGCCCAGATAAGAGCATAGTGGGATGGGACTCTTAGGGCATCTTCACATGACCAATGTAGTTTGCAAACCTGCTTGTCTTTGTCAACTTCGACTTAGAAACTAGTTTTTGGGTTGGCCCCTACCATCAAAGTAAGGGCTCAAAAAAAAACCAAGTATGCAACTATTTGCAACATGTGATTTTGACATGTCAAGGACTTTGTAGCTAACACCTCACCTTGCATGCACACCTGTCTTGAGGAACTACATTGCGTGTGAACAATACCTCTAGTTTTTTGTCCATTATGGGTTTACAAACTAGACCCTATGTATGAACAAGCTCTTACATGTGTTAAATAAGGTGGATTATCCACTGCAGCCCTTGCTTTTAGAGAGTTTGACTTGGAAACCCCATGCAATAATGGCACACATGTAGGCTCCAGATGAAGACGATGAAGGCACAACCATGTTGTTTGCTAAATTTATTCCTGGATCTGCTAGTTGTCCTGGGTCCCCTTATGTCGAATGGAACAAGTGTTTCTCTGCAATTTATAGATGCATGTGTTGTAGCTCCTCCACCCCCATAGTGGGATGAGCTCTAAGTGACTTTCTCCTTGACTTGGTAATTCCTATTTTCAATAAAGTCAAGATTAAATCAACACACATTTCTAAATGCTTTAGTTTAGTAAGTTTTTTATTGTTAAGAAAATTATGAAATGTTTATCGATATTCATATGTTAAAATTTAGTTTGTTGTGTATGACATTAAACACAGTTAATAGTATGAATGCTCACCCAATCTTGAAAGGCATATGCTCGAGACACAAAAAAGCTTTATGAGGTGTAGACCATAGTCATTTCGGATAACTAAGAATAAAAGTTTTTGAAAATATTAATGAAAATGTTCTTTACATAGAATTTTCCTTAATCCTTTGCCTCACATTCCCATAGTGAATGTTGCTTCTGACATCACTTCTATGTTTGTAAGTACCATAAAAAAGGCAACAACCACTTGTTAGGGTGAATTTATTTGAAGTTATTCAAACAAGTGTAAAGATATACTTGATTACAACATAAAAATGTATATATAAAATACATAATCAAGCATTGTAATTTTTAAATAAACACCTGATATATGCATTATTAAACCTTGAATGTTTACACTAGGCATGTTGGCTCATTGTTGAGCCTCACACATTCTAATATATATTTCGAGTCATCTTCAAATAGACATCTATAAATAAAGACTCTTGAAAACTTCTATATATACTCTTTTATTAGCAAGTTTTCCTTTGTTTCTTCATTCCTTGTGATTCTATATGCCTCACAAAAATGTTGTCTATTAATGGGCTCAAACTAGCACTATTGCCCTTCACTTTATCTAACTTGGCCTTAGAAATTTCCCCCTCCTCAAGCAGAGCTTGTAGGTGGTGCAATAACCCTACAATGCCCTAGCAAAGCCTATCCACCAAACCTACGCTTGGAGATCTTCTCCTCCTTTAAAAGTGTAGTTTTGAATGAGTTGCCCGCCGTCATCGTGGACCACATTGATTGCTACCATTATCATGGAGCTCACTCACTCCTTGCCATCAACATTCAGCCTGGTAAGATCCTTCACTAATCTGAACCTCGCCTCCTCAAATTGCGAATGCATGGGTGAAGAGTTGGGTGGGCGGACTAATCGATCATTGCCGAAAAAACCCAAACAAGGAAAAATAAAAACCATGAATTTTAGCTTTGCCAAACAAGCATCGTGCATAAGACTTAATTATATAGGCAGGCCAAAAAACTTTCTTCTCATGCTAGACTTAAGGCTTTATATTTTTGTAGATTAAAAAAATAGATATATCGTGACATGTTCAAGAAATTCACTCAATAGTATATGTGACTAGCATGTAAGTTCAAGAGAATGACATATTTATTTCATATTTTTCTCACATTTATACTAGCAAAACAGTGGCATAAAAAAGTTTTGGAAAAAAAAAAAGAGAGACTACATGGGAATCATACATAGTGAAAAAAAAAATCCCAAGGTGATGTGTGATCGTCTAACATGTATGAAAGTTCTTTTGGCCTTGCATGTTCATTTCACAATGGCAGTACATTGCCTAATTGCCTTGGGGTCGGCATTGGCAGAGAAGAAGGAACTTTTAATGCATGTGTGAAGCTGCAAGCTGCACGAGGTGGCTCACTGCAGACACTGATAGAGAGTAGCAAGAGGAGGATTAGGAGGAGGCAAAAAGAGGAGGAAGACTATAGAAACTTTAGGCAACTCCCTATACATGAATTTTAGGGGGAACCAGGAAATTTTAGCATATTTCCTAGATAAGACTAGGAAATTTTATTCCTAAATCTAGGAAATGAGTTTTCCTATTTAAATCACTAGAATAAATGTTTCCTATGTAGTAAATGAGGTTCTTTTACACAGGAAAATAAACTTTCTATGTAGGCTATGCATTGCTATCTAGGAAATATGCACTTCTATATGAAATTCAACATTTTCTATATAAGAAATGAGGTCCTTTATATAAGAAAAATTAGTTCCTAATATATAGACCATACAATAATATCTTGGAATTTTTACTTCGTATATGGAGAATGAAGGTTCCCTATATAAGAAATAAGTTATTTTTCTAGAAAATACAATGTTTATTAAAACTAGAGAATCCATTTAATTTGTAGGTAATTATGTTTGTGATTTCAGTTAATGGTTTATCTATATAAGAATTCTTGTTTATCCTCATGGCCAATGTTTTTATATTTGAAAATGAGCACATACTTAACATACTTGTATAATTTTGATTTTTCTAAGATATATAATATAAGCTAATTTTGTTTTATAAATTCTAAACACTTATGTTTCTTCTATACGTACAAAAAGTTTCAAGAGAATTTGATATGAAGGGTAAGTGCACCATATAATAATGCCAATGTGAATTGTCAATTATTTCAATATTGAAATATAAAATGTAATGTCAAAAAGATGTTCAAATCAAAGTGCCCATAAAGATTGAATGTGCAATTTGAAGTTCATTATCAAATGAAAATAGCAATTTTCTTGTTTTAAAAGATAAATGTGCAAGTCTAGTCCATTTTCACGCAAAGTATAATGGTGTCACTTCATCTTTGGCCCATTGG
Source organism: Cibotium barometz (assembly GCF_041138505.1). Classification (NCBI taxonomy): domain Eukaryota; kingdom Viridiplantae; phylum Streptophyta; class Polypodiopsida; order Cyatheales; family Cibotiaceae; genus Cibotium; species Cibotium barometz. Next base: position 34,467,422 of record NC_141068.1, read on the forward strand.
CTTTGGATACCACAAACATCAATCTAGATTGTAAATATATCCACTATAAATGCTTGGGCCTACTGTGGTTTTGTTCTAAGCACTTAGGTGAAATCTTGGCTAGTGTGAATCTGTAGCTTCATCGTTGGTCTCCTAGTAGCCTAGATTGTTGGAATTAATGTATTAGTTAAGGCAGTGGAAAATGTGTAAGCAATAAGGGTTAATGGCATGTTTTCTGTTATTTAAGGTTTTTCCCTCAAACCACAATAAGTTGTTGAGTTAGTGATAGTGTGTGTGTTTCAACCCTAGTTGGGTTCCACACTAGGGTTTTGGCATGTTGGGTAGCCATTGTGTTCTCATTCTTGCATCTTGTAAATGAGTTATGTCTGCTTTATTCCATGCTTTTCTCTTGCTACATTTGGTATTAGAGTAGGCTCTGCCTTGCTCCCCCAAACATTGATTTCTTCTCTCACATTTTTTCCTCTTAAATACTTATGAAAATTCTCAAATTTTGTGTTGGTGCGAAAGCAGCGCACTGCTTTAGAGATTCCTCTATCTGACAGCCAGGATGGCACAATAAATGTTGTCAGAGGGGGTAGGTAATAGCTAGCAGCAGCTGGCAGGCTACTGCGAAAGCGGCATACTGCTATGTATAGCGGCGCACTACTTTACTAAAGCAGCACACTCTAGGCAGTTGACAGTTTTTTTGTGTCGACACAACTTTGGACTCTATTAGGGGGTTTTTTTATTGTTTTTGATCTATTTTGACACAAATGGACACACACAAACACACTCTAATGACGTATCACAAAAGAAATCATAAACAAACATTTTTTTCTACCGATTTGACCTTTTTCCTACGATGTGACACCTAGAACCGGTCACTTCAAACGTCAAATCACAACTAAAAAAGAGATTTCGTACTAGTTTTTCTTGATTTTGACAACAATCAATCAAAAGCTAACCTTTCTACACAACTTTCAACAACAAACAAAACTCCTATCACCTTCAAATCTCTCCAAACTCACAAAAACGGTCTATACTCTAGCTCAAGCTTCTAAGCTCGAATCGGGTGGATAACGATGGAACGATTGGTATTGGTGGAGCGTACCTGATTAGTATCCGTAGCAATGGCACCAAAAATGTTAAGTCTTCTATGTATGTGACTCACATGTCATTGGGGATCGTCCAAGCATGCCGCAAGTGAGTGCTCAACTCATTGCTACTTCTAGGTAGGAGCCAACCTCGTAATCGGTTCTACGAATGTCACGTTCGCAGCTCCCAACTTGTTGCAAATGCGATTTCGCTTGGAGAGGAGAGGGAGAGGGAAAGAGAGAAGATGGCATACTCGTGAGCGTGGGTGAAGGGGAAACCGTGGACGTAGCAATCGCATGAGACCATAGAAGGAAAGAAAGCATGCAAGAAATCCAACACCCTTAAGGGAGTGGAGGGAAGCTTGAGCTCTTTGCATTCAACGTGGTATCCAACAAGTGAAGACTAAAGTCAAAGACTTTGCCTTTTATATAAGTACCTTTTTTCAAGGGAGGACTAACCCTTTCCATCTCTTGCACTCTCTCAAGCTCTAATTCTCCTAGCTAGTGGCGCAATGTGCGACCACCCTACTCTAGCTTCCCTCATTTTCTTTTTAGCTCTCTATGTACATGGCCGAATCGGCAAAAATTGTAAGTACATATATTACAACATGGTGGGCTGCCAAAAGGTTAACACACCCTAAGACCCATTTCAAGTTTGGTACCAATTAGACAAGTGACATATCAATGTCATTGGCCGATGCATAATCTTCCTTCACATACGTAACATGCATGTGGAAATTGGGCATTTGGCCTTTCCGACTAGACATACGGGGTCCAATTCTCTTTATACTTGGCAAGATCAAGGAAACCACTCAACTTAAGAACAGTTCCAAGTTTGGTACCAATCGGATAAGTGCATATATCAATGTCGTTGGCCAGCCCGTATTTTTCCTTCACATACGTACCATGCATATAGAAATTGGGGCATTTGCACTTCCCGATTGGACATATGGCATCCAATCCACTTGATACATGTCAAGATCATGGAAAACACTCACCTTAAGACCCCTGCCAATTTTGGTACCAATCAGAGACTTGCACATATCAATGTTGTTGGCCAACGTGTAATTTTCCTTCACATACATACCACGTGTATGGAAATTGAGCCATTTGTCCTTCCCAATTGGACATACGATGTAAGATGCTCTTGATACTTGTCAAGATCATGTAAAAAACTCACCTTAAAATCCATGCCAAATTTGGTACCAACCGAATAAGTGCACATATCAATGTCGTTGGCCGACCCACATTTTTCCTTCACGTAAATACCATGTATATAGAAATCGGGGCATTTGGCCTTCCCGATAGCAGATAAGAGGTTCGTTGCACCGGTGGTGCGGTCCCGCCAGTTCCTGCGTTTGCTTCTAACACGACCCACGGACCTTCAAAACTCTCTTGTATGCACCATATTTATCCATGGCCGTCTGTGTAGTCACATTGAACAAGCCGCCTCGGAGACAACAGTGGGACAATTTTAGAACCAACGATTCTTGACGTTTTCTGCAGGTAGCGGAGCATCCACGACAAGGCGTGGGGATCCTTAGCCGGCCTGTTTCATCATTGAATTCCATGTTTTTGTAAGCACTGTTGCAATGCTAGTGATGAATTTCGAAGTGTAATTTTTTAAAAATAAAAATAAATTTTGTGCCTTCTCTCTTCTCTTCTCTCTATCTATTAAGGACGGATCAGCTCTATGCCACGTGGAACTATGTGGTGATCTAGTGAACATTCCTTTGACACGTGTCGTACAATAGAACCGTCAACCCAACCGCTCCTTCGGAGTCGCGGCCAAAAGGTTCCTGGCCCAAGGAAGCCCCCGACAATGTCATCGTGGCTGTTGGTGCCTGCGCTAAAAATCTTCCTCTTGATATGGGCATCCTAGAATTCGGCCTTAGCCTAGAACTCACTGAATTTGGCCCCTCCAAAAAAGAAAAAAGACCCTCAGCCCCAAACACAAGTTAACATAGACTTGCCGCAAACGAACGACGACTCAGCCAACAAAGGACCTGCGCCCGAAGACAGCCTAAGGCCTTGACACAGAAGAGCAGATTAATGCTCGGAATATATTCACAAAAAGCATCGATGGAATGATGGATGTGTCTAGAATATAACCACGACAACGATTTGACCACCCAGATCCTGCGCCAAATGAATTTTCAAACGTTGCAAAGCTCGATTGCCTTCCATGTGAGCAAGGAGTTTTCATTGGTATGTGTATTCCAGCCCTCACACATCCATTGGCACGGCAATTTGACTGGCTGAGAGTGTGCGAGAACAAGCTTTTTGTAACCGGAGCCACTGTCCACAATTTTGTCTCCCGGCCGCTATTACAAGTCTAAATAACATCGGGATTCTTCAACGCTTTGCAAGGAAACAGCCTCTCCTCACATATCCATCGATGCAATTCCTTTAACGACTCCTCAAGATATTAGGGAAAGGCCTCCGGGAGGCCAGAAGGCAACCGGCGGCAGCCGGGGGCCTTCTTGCCGACCGGTGGCCTTAACCGTGTCGTCAAGGGTCTGGGCGAGCTGGGAGGCCCATTTCCTCCCGTCGATGGCGACCTGTGAGACTATTCTGCCAGTCCTGCCGGTATTCCAGCAAGCCCAGGACCTTGACACATTGGGGCTACTCTCTTCCACAAAAAGACAATAGCAAGCGGCAAGTCAAAGCCATCTCGAACTACTGTGGCGTACATTCTTCTATGTAATGACCATTTTTATATGAATGTGTGGAGGCAATGATGTGTACCCATAAGCAAGCGGTATCATTTAAGTACAATAGGACGGGTATGTAGAGCTTATGAGGACGTAATGCTGACGTCCGAAAGTTCTTTATCATAAAAGAAATCCGCGTCTTGAGACAATGGGTTATCAACGTCTGTAACAAGGTCACACAGGTAGCCCAAGAGGAGACGGAGGATTCGGCACAGAGCACGAATCAGGAGAGTAGGTAGAAACCAAGAGGGATTCGATGTCGTAGCTCGCGGCATAATAGAGAGAAAGCACAACTCGATGATCTTATCAAGATCCAATCTTTGCTGGCGTCAATCCTGGGCGATGAGTTGCAATCACAGTACCTGAAGCAACGAGAAGAGGTCGATCAGCTCATCAAAATTTGGGTAATCTTTTTGTCCATTCCTTGAAATCATGTTTTGCCAATCCTTGCGTAGGAATTTGATTTTTGGAATTTCGACCTTTGGATCTGATGGTGGAACGGTCTTCAGGGAGAGCGGATGAGACAAGCGCTCGAGGAAAAACGGCAGCAGCACACCAGAGCATTATTGACCTTAATCAAGGAAAGTGTATGGAGGCGGCTAAAGAAAAAGGACGTGGAGGTTGAGAGAATAGGCCGCAGGAATTGGGAATTGGAGGAGCGTGTGAAACATCTCAGTCTAGAATCCCAGCTCTGGCAGAACTTGGCCAAGAACAATGAGGCTATGGTCTCCAATCTCAGAAGCAATCTGGAGCAAGTAGTAGCACAGAGCAGGGAACAAAGCAAGGAAGGATGCGGGGAGAGTGATGTGGATGATGCAATTATGGAGAGTCAGGTGATGCTCATGGGTGATGCTTATGCCCGCACTGTGAAAGAGAACAGGGACCTCAAGGAGCAATGATCTCAAGCTGACAATGTGGAAGAAGGATGATTTACTCCATGTAAACCTAGGTCTTGCATTCTTTGGGGCTCCACATAGAGGACACTCAGTTCGACGAGTGTCACATTCTTTATACAGGCAAAGATGTCTGCAAGGAAGGAGGAGAATGCACACGCTATTCGTTCTACACATATGCATACATAAATACACATGCACATGCATACACAACACGCACATAGGTAGGGGGTTGCACACACATAAACATACACACACTTGAAAGGGTGTACAAAAATGCACATACATCTGCATATGCAAGCACACACTCACGCGTACAAGCGTTGCGCGTGCACACACACACACACACACACACACGTAGGTGAATATGCACAAATGTACATGCAGATAATTGTTATATATACACATAGCAAAACACACATGCGCACATTCACGCATACACCACACACACATACATATATGCATGTGCGTACATAGGCACGGGGCATACACATGTACATGCACATGCATACACAACATACACATAGACAGGGGGTGCATAAACATACTCATACACAAACATGCAAGTGTGTGGAAACATGCACGTATGCACGTGTGCATATACACATACACACGCACACACCACACACATGTACACACACAACAAGGAAAAGCGATCACATGTACGTGTGCATATACACATACACACGTACACACACAACAAGGAAAAGCGGTCACATGTGCGTGCGTAGACACGTTTTCTGGTCTGGTGGGTAGTAAAGTTACGGGAGCGTCTATTCACGCCGCTATTTATGCACCTATCGACAAGCATTTATTTATGCTGCTAAAGTGTAGTTGGACGCACATATAGATGAGTGTATAGACACGCTCACAGACGAGAAAATGCACAATGCACACAGGGCACTTTTTTGCGTGTCTATACACGCGTGTATATTGGCATCTATATGACAACTAGATGCGTGGATAGACACAGACCGTAACTGCGCTTATAGACACGACTCAAAATTTGTAAATAAAAAAAAAGCAACATGCTCATATTTCATACCCTTTGCTCATACATGCATGCATTGTATTTAATGCAACCAACATCAATGCATTGTGTATAATTCGCATGATTCCGTGCACGAGCTAAGAGACGAAGCAGATTTAGTTGTCTTATACAAGCCCATGATTACAATTTCGAATAAAAGATTTTGAGTCCACAACATTAGACGCGTGTAAACCATCCATGCACGAGAAGTTGAATACAAACATTACAAAAGTGTTTATATATATTGCCCAAAAAAAGGCTTGTACATACATACACATGTGGCCTCAAGTACGAAAAGTGATAAAGCCTTAAATAAGATCCAGCCACATGTGGCTTCTTCAAGTACAAAAAATAGTGGCTTTGTAGGTTTGTTTATACATGCACGTGTGGCTTGAAGTACAAAAAAATAGTAAAGCCTAAAGCCACATCCAGCCATATATGGCTTCAAGTACAAAAAATAGTTGCTTCTATCTAGCACTACATCTACTACTAGTCGGAGTCTCTCTCTCCTCACTCTCGGAGCTTTCTTCGGCGCCTTCATCTGGATTGCCTCCTTCTGTCTCTGTATATCAAGTTGCAATCTGACACAAAGAGCATATGCATGTATTAGATTAAATCAACAACTGACTAAGAAATCACATAAATGCAAGTCACATTGAGATCCATACTTACAAATTCAGCCCCCCATGACACTCCATATTGCTCCATCTGGATCCGTCGTGCGTCCCAGTGCTACTAGCCTTGTTTCTTCCATGGCAGCTTTCTTTGCTTGCTTCCACTCGCGTCTATGAGCAGTGGCAAGCTAGCTCTTTGGAGCATGTCCTTGCTCTATCCTGGCCAACTTGTCTCTTGAGCAAGGACCTCTTATTGGCAAGTCTTGTCGGCAAAGACATGATCCAAAGGGCCAGCCAAACAACGCTCATAGGCACGAATGGGAGCAAGAAAAGAAGGCTATCATAGAATAGAGGACATGATTAATTATATATTTCTTTGATATACATTGTGCATAGCTACAAGAGAGGGCTTAGGGTATAGCATCCGACTTTATTATATATTTCTTTGATGTACAATGTGCAAAAAAGAGCTTGAGGTATAGGGTACAAAAAAAAGAGCTTAGGGTATAGGGTACAAAAAAGAGCTTAGGGTACAAAAAAGAGACGAGAGGGGTTTAGGCTCAGGGTCACTACATAACTAATGCACAAGAAAGCTAACTAGTAATTAAGAGCTGAGTGCTACTCGTGGAGTGCTCTCGCCGCGCAAAGAGTTTCTACGATCTTTTGGGTCTCCCCAAGAAGATGTGCATGTAGTCCTTGGTGTCAGGCTACTCTCATTGTGATGCTCATCGCGATGATAAGCTCCGCGTACTAGCTTCCCAATCAAAAAAGAAAGGTACCCAACGAGTATACGGTACCCCCAATCACTACACCACACAATAAATATGAGGGAGACATATGCACACACAGCACTGGGGGGTTAGGATTAAAACATATGCAAGATAGAAAAAGAACACATAAATAATGGATGGGAAAAAAAATTTAAGTGAATGGAAGAGGGAAGGGGGATGGGGAAGAACCCAATCCCAGCCCCAAACTATCTCGGGTTCAAGGGGTAACGCATCTAGAAACGCGTCAATAAGCACGACTGTACTGTCAAACAGTAGCACCATTTGACGCGCTAATTGGCGCCCTACAGTTCAAATTTTCTCTGCCGACTGAGCGTGATGGGGACTGTCGCCCACAATCCAAACACCAAAAAGGAAATAACATGTGCACAAAGGACCACCACAAAAGACAACATTGCAATAGCTAAACCCCAAAAACACGTATAAAAAAGGAATCAAGTGGCACACCTTGGAAAGGTATGAGTCAACGAGTTCCAAGTCCTCTTTGATTCTTGATCTTCCTTTCCCGGTCCTCGTATGAGTGCTCACACTTGAGGTGGGAGGTAGAAAGGTGTGGGGGTATGAATAGTGTGGAGGTATGGAGGTGTAGAGATGGGAGGGTTGACGACGGCAAAATGTGTAGTGAAGAATGAGCCACTGGCGTAGGGTTATAACATAGTAGTGCATCTATACACGCGTATAACACCTCGTCAATATGACAGTGTATACGCGGCTATAGATGCATGTTTATATGCGGTATTTGGCATAGTAGATGCGCTTATAAATGCACTAATAGACTGTGGAGACGCACTGATAGCCGCATATCATACTTGGTAAAGATCATGGAAACCACTTGCCTTAAGGACCCTGTCAAGTTTGGTGGACAAGTTCACATACCAATATCGTGGGCCGATGCATATTTTCCCACACCTACGTAGCATCACTACTACAGAAACACCGATTATCGTCGTTCTTTTCATCAAAAAATACAAAGAAGATTTTCTTTTGACCAAAAAAATGATGGTATGTGACGGCATAACCGACGGTATCTTCGACGGTATAATTGATGGTATAATTGATACACAATACCATCGAACATACCATTGACAATACCAAATATGATACCATCAAATATACCATCTCTGCTACCATCTAATATACCGTTGATTGTGTTGCCATATATATATAGGCAGTGATGTGTGTGAACACACTTAGGACCGTCAGGGCACTTTTTCCCACTTTAGGAGGTTTTTTCCCCCGGCTTGTATATACGCCCATCCTTCTAGGGCTAACTGATCTTTTGTACATTGACACAATCTAATACACTTTGTGTTGCGTGCATTCTTGCTTCTTCTTCTCCAAGCTTTGTGTGCTTTCCTGCAACCCTAATTCCAACAATTGGTATCAGAGCAGGCATCGGCTCCCAGGGCTACGCCGCCAGCACCCTCCGACTCACGTTCTTCGATTGAGGTGAGTTTTCATGAGCGCTTGCAGGTCCCTATACTCTGCGTCTGAGGTCGTTTCAGGCTCCGTTTTTGCATTTCAAGTTCTGCACAGGTGTTTTCGTCATTTCTGCAGAAATTTCGACAATGCAGTTTTCTGCAAAACAGGCATACGTGTTCTATTGTGGACCGTGCTACATAGCACAAGTTGTCTTCTGTTCAGTCTTTGCTTCATTACAGGTAGCTTTTGTATCAGTTTCAGTCAGTGGCCATGGCTGATAACAGCAATGATGTATTTCACATGTTGTCTACTGAAGACAAACTGGATGGAGACAGCAACTACCCACTTTGGGCATACATGATGCAGCATGTTTTGGTTGCAAAAGGAGTGTGGAACATTGTGCAGGGTACGGATGTACGTCCAGGTTCTGTGGATGTAGGATCTGTTGAGGATGTTGCAGGTTCTAGCAGCTCTACTGTTGCTGCTGTTTTACCCACTACTGAACAAGCTCGTTTGGGATAGTAAAGATGCGCAGGCTCATGCCTTGATTACACTTTCTGTCAAACGTAACATCACCCCACATATTCGTTCAGCTAAAACAGCAAAACAGGCTTGGGATATTCTAGCTGGTTTGTATGCAGGTCGTAACGAGGCAAAAATCGCTTACCTGCGTAAAGAGCTAGAATTGAAGATTATGCAAGAAGATGATGACATGAATGTTTTTCTTACTGAGATTAAAGATCTCAAAGAACAGTTGATTTCTGTAGGTGAGATTATTCCTGATCATTCTCTTGTGCAGACTGTTCTTGATGCTTTACCTGAGACATATCAGACTTTTGCTTCCACGTGGAGACTTCTTAATGAGGACAGACCTGATGCTGTCAAGTATGATACTTTAGTCAACAAACTCTTGCAAGAAGCGCAGTCCAGGCAAAACAGGGCCAGGCAGCGTGCAGTTGATCAAGCATTTATTGCTGCCCAGCAGCAGCAGAGAAGGAGTGGTAAGGCAGCCCCTTCCACTGTTTCTTCTCCTATTAGTAGGTCTGCAACTTCTTCTCCTTCCACAGGTAGCAACAATAAGTCTGGCAAGAAAAAGACTAGGTGCAACTATTGTAAGGCAAATGATCATGTCATTAAGAATTGCCCTAAGCTAAAGGCTAAAGAGGCAAAGAAGAAAGAGTCAAATGCAGCCACAATAGCGGATGCTTCTACAAATGCAGATTCTGCAAATGTTGTGCAGGATACAGAATGGGCATTTAGCGTGTATTGCCAGTATGACCCATCTGTACATGATGCATGTTTGGCTGTTTCTGTTGACTCTCATGTTTGGTATTTTGACAGTGGTGCTACAAAGCACATTACCTCGCATCGTGATATGTTCACTTCTCTTGAGGCTGTCCCTAATGGGAATACTGTCACATGTGCCAATAATGCTTCTTACCCACTGAAGGGCATTGGTAAAATTATGCTTACTGCTGCAAATGGCAGCGCTTTCACACTTTCAGATGCTTTGTATGTGCCAGGGATAAAGAAGAATCTATTGTCTGTCTCCGCACGCTTGCTAGACTTGGACTTGTAGTCAAATTTGTGGATGACAGATGTACTGTTCATGATTTGACTTCTGGTGATACGATTATTGTATCTGGCACCTTGTTTCGTGGGCCGTATAGGCTCAATTCTTATGACAAGTGTGTAAAAGATTCAGCAAATGTAGTTTCTGATGAAAAGGCAGTTTCAGATGCAAAACTATGGCATGCTCGTTTTGGTCATCTGAACTTTGCTAGTTTGCTGTGTTTGCAGAAATTTGATATGGTTGCTTCATTGCCCCCTCTTGAGGCACCCTTGAAACATGTTTGTGAAGGCTGTATTTTGGGCAAAATGCAGCGTTCTGCGTTTCCAAAGGATGGTTCTGTGTGGGCCACTCGCAAATTGCAACTTGTACATAGTGATGTATGTGGGCCTATGCAAACTCCGTCATTTGGTAAACACTTGTACTTCGTGACTTTCATTGATGATTACTCAAGGCATGCATGGGTATATCCATTGAAGGCAAAGTCCGAAGTGTTTTTGTGCTTCAAACAGTTTTTGCTTATGGTTGAAAATGTATCCAATTGTAATGTGGGCACCCTCCGTTCTGATCGAGGGGGGGAGTACATGTCTAAAGAGTTTGATGCATTTCTAGCTAGTCGTGGGATAAAACACCAATGTACAGTGCTGTATACCCCTCAGCAAAATGGTGTTGCTGAGAGGGAAAACAGGTCACTTATGGCGATGGCACGATGTATGGTCAAGAGCCAAGCTTTGCCACATGCGTTTTGGCTTGAGGCTGTCATGTGTGCTGCATATGTACTCAACAGGTGTCCTACTAAGGCCTTGCAGTCTATTACTCCATACGAAGCTTGGCATGGCAGGAAGCCTTCTATTGGTCACTTACGTGTCTTTGGTTGCTTGGCCTATGCTTTATTGCCTCTGCAACAACGCACAAAATTGGATGATAAGGCTGTCAAATGCATTTTTGTTGGTTACAGTGCTGAGAGCAAGGGTTACAGATTGTATCATCCGTAGTCAAAGCGTATCTTGATTAGTCGAGATGTTGTTTTTGTGGAAGATGCTGTGCAGCCTTTGTTATCATGTACCAAAGAGACAGGTGTGAGCTCACGGGATGTATTTGATACATTGTTGCCTCTGTTTACAGATGGGAATTCAAATGTAAGTCCTAATGAGGTAAATATTCAGCCTATGCAGATTTCAAACAACATCATAGATCAGCCTATTTCTGATGCAGATTTACAGGATGTAATTTCTGAGGATAGGGCTGAAAATGAGCAGGCTAGAGGGATGCCTAAATGGCTGGTGCAAACCTTGCGTGATAGTAAAATTGATGCACCTATATCTAGTCGTACTCGTTCAGGTTTTCAGCATGCCTCTTATGCATCAGATTGTTATGCTTTGGCTGTGTCTAGTATGTGTGAAGAGGAAGAACCTCTTTCATTTGATGAGGCACAAAAATCAGAAAATTGGTTGGCTGCAATGCAAACTGAATATGATGCTATAATCAAGAATGGTACATGGTCTTTGTATGATTTGCCTATTGGTAAAAAGGCCATTGGATGTAAGTGGGTTTTTAAGTTGAAACGAAAGCCAGATGGCAGTGTTGATCGCTATAAGGCTAGACTTGTTGCAAAGGGTTATGCTCAAGAAAAGGGCATTGATTTTGATGAGACCTTTGCTCCCACTTGTCGTATGACTACCATTCGTAGCATTTGTGCATTGGCAGCTCATAATGGTTGGAATGTACATCAGCTGGACATAAAGACTGCGTTCTTGAATGGAGATTTGCATGAGGTGTTGTATGTATCGCAGCCTCGTGGTTTTATTCAAAGAGGGCAAGAAAACAAAGTGTGCAGGTTGAAAAAGGCTTTATATGGTTTAAAGCAAGCTCCACGAGCTTGGTATGAAAAGATACATGCATATTTGACTGTACATGGATTTCAGAATAGTCCAACAGAAAGCACTTTGTATGTTAAACGTGTGGATGGTGTACATCTAATCATTGCTCTCTATGTCGATGACATGCTGCTCACATGACCAAATGAGAGTCATATTGCTGATTTTAAGGCTGATTTGAATGCCTCTTTTGAGATGTCAGATTTGGGGCATTTGCATCATTATTTGGGGATACAATTTAAGCAGTGTGATGGAGGTATTGCTTTGTGTCAGACAAAGTATATTGAGACATTGTTGCGGAGATTTGGCCTTGAAGACTGCAAGCCTATTGCTACTCCAATGGAGAAAGGTTTGAAGTTGAGTCTTCATGATGCTGGAGATCACTTTGATGTCACACTCTATCAGACAGCTGTTGGTTGCCTCATTTATGTATGTATTACGAGGCCGGACATTCAGTTTGCAGTCTCACAGGTGAGCAGGTTTATGCATAGCCCAGGGTCTCAACATTGGAAGGCAGTTAAACGCATCTTTCGCTACTTGAGTGGCACCATACATCTTGGGTTGTTTTATCCCAAGGGGGGATCGTTGCCGCCAGATTTACATGCTTTTTCGGACTCAGATTGGACTGGTTGCTATGACACAAGAGTGTCCACAAGTGGTTTTTGTTTCATGCTCGGTAGCTCATGCATATCTTGGTTGAGCAAGAAGCAACCTACTGTGGCCACTTCTAGTTGTGAAGCTGAGTACAGGGCAGCTTTCACAGCTATGGTTGAGTGTGTGTGGCTCAGACGGCTTATCGCTGACTTGGGTGTTGGACAGGAGTCTGCCACCTCTATCTTCACTGACAGTCAGAGCGCATTGACAGTTGCGAGAAACCCAGTTTTTCATGCTCGCACAAAGCGCATTGAGGTGCATTATCACTATGTCAGGGAGAGACTCTCAGCAGGAGAGATCAGCTTGGCCTATGTGCCAACACAGGACAACCTCGCCGATCTTTTCACAAAGGCGCTTCCTCGTGAGAAGTTCGAAGCTTTCCGCAAAGCTTTGGGCTTGCTCCCCTTTGTGGACTGATCCGGGCATGGCACTCCCCTATACATGAGTGCCAGCTCTCGTTCACACCATCACTCCCAGGGGAAATTTGTTGCCATATATATATAGGCAGTGATGTGTGAACACACTTAGGACCCCCGGGGCACTTTTTCCCTCTTTAGGAGGTTTTTTCCCCCGGCTTGTAAATACGCCCATCCTTCTAGGGCTAACTGATCTTTTGTACATTGACACAATCTAATACACTTTGTGTTGTGTACATTCTTGCTTCTTCTTCTCCAAGCTTTGTGTGCTTTCCTGCAACCCTAATTCCAACAGATTGTACCATTCAAAATACCGTCGCTATCTATATATTCACAATGACTCTTATGCAGATGCCAAGAAGAGAAAAAGTATAATAAGGTCTTCTTCTTTTTTGGGGGCTTTAAGCTTGGAGAGAATAGTTACCCCCCACAATATGTGGACCGATATAGATCTCTTGTTACACAACAACTTCTACTTTATGCTCATAAAGCACCTATGGAAAAATAAATCGCTTCAACTTATGGAGTGCAACATGAGGAGCATGTTACAGATTCAGATGTTGGGGTGAAGGAGACCATGTAGGAGGAGGCTATTGTCACAGATAATGCTGCTAGTTTGCACAAGCCCATCCTCGATGAGATTGTGACCGCTTTAGTTTTTTAGAATCAATAGACCATGCATGAGAAAGTTGTTGCCACATCATCTATTTTTGGCACGTAGGACACTATCCTTGAGGAACCTACTACAATTGAAGCTGTAAATCTTGAACTTAAAGTGCTAGATGAGGAGGCGTCCACCATTTTTGTGTAGGAGAATCTGATGATTTTTGAGAAGGAGACAACTTTTGTTTTTGGAGAGGGTGGTGTCATGGATGATTTGGAGCACAAGGACACCATTCATGTGGAGGATCAGCCTGCGCGGACGAGAAGCTTGATGATGATCACATGCACTAAACTTCTAAGGAAGCTTCACATATGGAGCCTCCCACATCATCTACATAGTAGGACATTATTGCATGAGTATTTTAGTCACTCATTCTTGTAAATCTTACTTGTATTTATACAATACCTGGAATTAAAATCTTTCAGCTATCTCAATCATTCCATTTGGGATGTCTTTACATTGTATTATGCTCGCTCTTCTTTGCATTACCTGTGAACATGTGATTGGAATCAATATTATGAATAAGAAACTACACATGTAAAATTATGTTGACGGTGGAGAACCTCACGATTAAACGACTCTGTACACCAAGTGCCCGTAGGAAGTCTATGCAGGTGAGATGTGAAATATCACGTGTCACTTCGAAAAAGCCCTTCGCGTGCACCACGCGTTCAGGGATCCTCTCCCGATCGAATTGAGCGAGCCTCTTGACCAAATGATAATCTTCTAAAAGGATAGGACCTGCAGATAGAATATGATTTACACAACCTCTGATTAGTAAACATTTGAGCAGGAAAGAGTTTAAATGTAAGGGAGCACAACTTATACAGAAATCAAGGAAATCAACTGTTCATTCAAAACAAGGCAAGCGAGCTTATCCAATCATAAGAACTCAAAAGTTTTGAGAATGTGCTTACCTCTGGCACTGACAGTTAAAGATGAATTGTTGTTCCATACTGGCGCACCCGAATTGGTGGTGAAGAAGGGAGAATTGTACGCGCTCGAAGGACGAAACTGCGCAAGTAGAGAAATCGTCAGGTTCTAAATTCAAATCTTCAACTAGAGGTTAACTTTTTGTCAAATGGTCTTGTTGGGTGGATTTGCTGGCTCATGCACCGCTTCCTATTATCCACTATGCTTCTTTAAAAACCATCCTCGACTACATGGAAGACTATTGAGAGTCGGAGACGTATGTACGCCTCATTCCAGCTTGTCTTTTCAAAATTCGACGAGTCTATGATAGAGAAGTGTAAATATATATCCATATATCTCTCGTTTTTTAAAAGTTTGGCAATCCATCACAGCACACCATTCTTTGTGAATTCACAAGATCTACATGACCGATGTCTTTTAACATCTTTGAATGTGGTAAAAATGCTTTGATAGTATGCTGATCAGAACTCGGAGGATTGTTTAAAAGGTTTTAAGTCGGATAAGTGCGTGTGCATGAGCTTTATCTTTTCGTAGCTAAACATGATTACGGAGCGGGGTTGCATGTAAGCCATCTTTGTAATTGATCGAATCTATATCATTCTGTAATTGTTCATCCACTTGGGTGCATCCTAAGTTTTGATATATCATTGCTTCTTGCTCAAGATGTCATCTTCATTGAGAATGAATCTTTTATCAACAACAGTGGGCACCTTACAATTTTGGATTGTGCCTTGCATGCGGCTTTAGATAGTTTCTATATTCTTAGCCTTAAGCTCCCCACCATGGTCAGTGAATGTAGGCCCCCCCCCGGGTTGCCATCAATGCCATTAGCATCATGGTCTGCATCTACAAACTTACCAAGGACAACAGTTGTTAAGATAAAATATGTTCTCGTTTTTCATTGATTAAATTATTTCTTGCAGCTATTCCAATGGATCATGCTACATCTCCTTTGCTAACAACTTGGAAGCTTAGAACCATCACCCGTTTGTTTCCTAAGGCATCATATAGGATACTCCAAGGGGGTGAAGACCTCAATGAGAGCGTGGACAGAATCCAATCATCGACAATGGCATCAACATAATGCTGTGAGCACCAGAATGGGGGGCCAATGGGCTAAATGGATGTTGATGGACATGTAATGTTTTCTTTTTCTTAAGCAACAATCACAACAACAAAGCAATTTTCTATAGCAACGTGGTTTTTGAGGATAAATACAACGTCTTCACCATCGAGAGATCGCGTAATGTTGCTATGATTGCTTCATCAACCCTTTGTACATGAACAATTCATGTGTGAAGTCCTCCATCAAATATGAATTTTTGCATTATTCATGAATAATGAGTAGAGTGCATTTTTCCATCTTTATAGAGAGTAAAAGAGATGGCCATGACTGGTGTTGCACCATATCAACTTCTCAAATTTGCAATATGAGTATGACTACTGACATTCAGGTAATATGTCGATATCTTATCTATTCACAATGCTACTTCGTGACTCTACTGGACTCTTTATTCTCGATGCTCATGACGCCCAGAGAAGGGCTCATGACGCCCAGGGAAGGGCCCATTCCCTTGGATTATAATTCTTTGGGAAAGGAAGCGCACCACCTCCTCGGCCACAATATGTGTGGTTATAATAATTACATTATATATTATTATTATACTTTGTTTTCTTTCATTGACCAAGATATTTTACTTCAACCTAAATTCTTACAACATTCCTCTATTTTGATGCATGTTCTCAAACCCAAGCAACATTTGGAGTCAAGAGAGATGAGCAGGTTGGATGCAAAATTGAAGAATGATGACAACACTATTCATGTCATTATCACAATAGTATGGAAAGTGCAATGAGGATAATGTATGAGCTCTTTTGAGTATAGCCTTATTTATGTATTTTTTAGGATTCAATTTCCAAAAGGCACAATTCTTTAGACATCACCAACTCAGTAATAAAGCACCACCTTTGACATTTGCAGGGAGGATCGAATCTTGATGGACCTTGTCAATGTCTCGTTTCCATAATTTTACTAATTCTATTCTTGTCCTTCTAACATTTTAATAGTTTATATGATTTAAGTTAAATAACAAGTTACGTGTTACTTGAACAAAAGTGGACTATAGAATACATAAATGGATAAAAAACAAGGCCAAACAAGGAAAGAAATGATAAGCAGAATTAATTTGTGACCATTTCTTTGGCCATTATCTTGCAACACTGCATTTTGTTGTGATTATGTTAATGTCTATTTTATCCTCTCATGTTAGACTGCCTACCCACCCTAGTTGTTAACAATGAATGAAAATCAATTCCAAATAGTTCCCTTGTCTCCATTAGAATATCGTCGCACAATTGAGTGAGTATACAACATTGCCTAAGTGAAATGACACTCATTAGGTTTCCATTCTCAGTAACAATAACATCAAGTAACTCATTTGCAAGTCCAAAAGAGTTCACATCCTGATCCAGTGGCACAAGTTGTGTACCAATCTACCTACTATATTTATAATAAAAAGAAAATATACAATTTTGAAAAGCAATCATGTATTTTAGTTGAATTGTGTTGAGGAAAACCTCACACTACACGTTGTTGGATGTTTTCCTATCCTAACCATCATCCAAAAAATGTGGAATGCCTTTAGTTCCACTTGCTTTGTATGTCAACATTGATTTGCAATCTTTTATTGAAAAATATGAAATAGCTCTACGAACACAGTCAATGGCATGCAAAATGTTTATTTTCACTATTCTAGTAGCAATCTTTGGTCTTAAAGACTAGTGTACC
Source organism: Cibotium barometz (assembly GCF_041138505.1). Lineage (NCBI taxonomy): Eukaryota > Viridiplantae > Streptophyta > Polypodiopsida > Cyatheales > Cibotiaceae > Cibotium > Cibotium barometz. The sequence goes on from NC_141068.1 coordinate 34,484,858, forward strand.
TCTATGAAGAGCTTGGCTCTATATGCCTATGTTACATTGGCATCAAGAATAGGCTAGTCCACTGAATTCCATGCTGGGAGATCTTGTCTTTGTAAAGCACCATGTGTTTTACGATTGTTCAGCAGTTGGTAAAAATGGTCATAAAAAATATACCCGAATATTTAGCAAGTTGTATTGTAGATCTACCTTGACATTGCAATTCGCCTATGTCCCCATGTAAGACATCCCAGAATCCTAGAATACACTCTATTAGTTGCCACTCCTCATAGGATGAAGGGTATATGTCTAAACAAGAAAGCAGGCATTGTCGATCAATGATAAAGAAAAAAGGTTTTTGTTTGAAATTCCAATAGCCTGGAAAAGATACTTACAATTAGGTCTGTGTTGTGGAAGATAGCTTGGATAATCTCGCAATACAAGTTCTCTATACATGTATGCATGCTGTATCAAAATTTCTTTTATGCATTTTTTCCCTTTCAAGATTCTAAAATATTTTACCCTACGCTTCCAAGATGCCAAAAAAATATTAGCTCACCATGGTTTCTTCCTTCTATTGGGTTGCATTAGCACGCATGATCCTTTTAACACAGCTAACTTCCACAGTGACAATACTGGAAACTTCTATACATGAGATAGAAGAGGTAGGTTGATAAGGCAGACCTACTTTGTACATCTTCATCTTTGGCATTATTATTCACACAATGTTTGCATATATAGTTTCTCTTCACCATCAAAAACTTAAAAAGATACTTCAACTTAAACTCTAGTGACTGTGAGAGAAATGGGCAAGCAAGGCTATTAATTTATGTCTATTTGTTGCTTTGTATTGTTTTGCACAAGCAAAGATGTGGTTTAGGAAAGGTAATCGAGTTGAAAGAAAATAAAAAACTAGACAAAATAGATGAAAGATGAAGAGAGCTTACTATTTTATGTTTGAAAGCCAAAATTTCAATCAACACATCAATAGTAGAATGGTGTAGAATGATGAAAGAGAACTTTGAAAACTAGAAAAAAGGAAATGGTTGAATGCAAGAAAACTTGAAGTTTGAAACTTTAGAGACAAGTGGAAGCGAGAAAGCTTGTATAGGACAGAATCCATTTCAAAAAGCGTGTTTTGTTTCAAACATGACAAAAATTTGCCTTTATAGTGACAAGATCTTGTGAGAATTAGAAAAAGATCACCTCATTAATGTGGCACGCTTTGTGTCAACATAAAATATGATTTCTTTTTTCCATTTTCACCCCTTTTCTTTTCTTGAAAATTTTCAACATTATGTTGGACTATATATATAGATACATACATACATACATACATACATACATATATTCTATATATATACATATATATGTATGTATGTATATGTATATGTATATGTATATGCACACACACACACACACGCACGCACACACGCACACCCGCATGCACACACACAATCTCTCTCTCTCTCTCTCTCTCTCACTTACAAACCTTGAATTGAATGCATCCACATAAACTCTGAGAAGTTTTTTGCAAATTGAATACTTAAATACCTAGAATCTTGCATTGGTAAAGTAAAGTAGGGGAAGGGACATATTATTTGGTTAGTCTAGAGATTATCCTTCTATAGTCTTCGACGTGACCATGAACTACCTTATTATAAGTAGTCCTTGTATGCATTAAACCTTGACACTCTTGAGCTAGCTTACTTAGCAAGGCCTTGGGGAACATGAAAATATGGATTGCGAGTATTCCACTTCGATAGCCTAAGAATGATAAAAATCTCTCTCTCTCTCTCTCTCTCTCTCTCTCTCTCTCTCTCTCTCTCTCTCTCTCTACCTACCTACATCACCAACACAAAGACTATATTTTATATGGTATGGGCTTGTTAATAAAATGTAAAGGACATATGTAGTAAGTTAGTAATGTTCCCCTTAGATTAATAGAGTCGTTTTAGTAATTGAAACACTCAATTTTATCCTTTTTTAACTACACTGGACTAGGCCCATGTACTCCCATTGTATAGCCCCCTCGTGTATGAACTGGATGTGCCTTTCTCCACGTGCGGAAGCAATAGCTAATCATGAATATCACAATATGGAATTCAAGTAAATTTGCCAAGTGAGGGTTAGCCAGCTTCGTATGCCTTACCACATTTGCCCATAAGGTGCCTTCTCCAGCTAGGGGCAATAATTCTTCTAACTCCGGCTTTGGTGATCGGAGAGGATATGGTACATAAGGTTGTTTTGTTGATGTAATATCAGAGTAAGCTTCTGGTAGGTTCAAATGGTGTTATTTACATTAACACCTTAAACATTAACTTTAAAATTCAATGAAAATCAAACCCACAATGTTTATATTTCATGCATTTTTTATCGTAGCAAGTACAATTGTATAGCTTGCCGTTGTCACTAAATTTGTGTTTCTACCATTCTACAATTGAACTTCATTCATCCCTGCAAATAAATTGATCGTTCATTTGAAAGCATCCCTTAGCCATAGCAATATTTAACTTTGGTGCTTTAGTGAATTTAGTTGAATTTTGGATGAGCAAAATGTTCGGCCTTGCAATTTTCAATATTTTTTTATGCTCATATGTCAAAGATCAAGAATTTGGGATGTTTACAAGGCATCACTATTTGAAAAGCTATTAAAAATGTCTTAAGAAGAAACTCATATCAATACTTAAGAAACCTTAAGTGTTGAGCACAGTTTTTTTATCATATTTGTAAGATCAAACTTAGAATTTGTGAGGCTCGCTCCCACATGAAGACAAGTACATATACATGTTGTGAGTGCACAAGTTGTTATTTGATGATAAATATCACAAATATATATTTCCAAATCGCTTTCTAAGGATATGCTCATTGTACTAGCATTAGGAGATTTTGATTCAAGCAATGTGTAGCTTGGTTAGGAGCATCTTTATTTTTTCTCATCTTTATCCTCGTTAGGGCACTTAGTTTACTTAGCACCTTCTCCCTTTTGGTGATGTTGGCATAGGCAAGGCCTTTTTTTTTGGATTTCTGCTACAAGCTTTGTTAAGTTAATCTTGTGATTATAATGCTAATATATATGTGTATGTGTGAGTGTGTGAGTGTGTGCATGCACGTCGGGGTGTGTGTGTGTGTGCGCGTGCACGCACGTGCGCATTTGTATGTATGTATACACATCTCATATACATATACATATACACATCGTAGACACATATAGATACACATGCATACATACATACATACATATGTACATGCATGCATGTGTGTGTGTGTGTGTGTGTGGTACACACACACACACACACACACAGATATATATCCCATGAAAATTTCACAGACCCATTTTCAATGTAGATATCCTCCTTGCACCCATGGGCATTGAGCTTGTTTGGCTAACACAAGCAATCAAGGCCAAGACATGTCAACTTTAACCCCCCTCATTGCACCCAATACGGGTGCCAATAGCATTGGTAGAATTATTATCTGTAAGTAAAGAAACCAACTTGAAAACAAAAGAACTTTATTTTTTGTATTGAGGAAAAAGTTTCACTAATTTTAAAAAAAAGTGAATTGTTGGATTTATATAGATATACCAATCTAATTTATAAAAACTTAGTTAAGGTAGTGTCATTCTAAGTGTTACATGTACATCCTTTCCCTACATGCGTATTACGAACAAAAATTTTCCAATAAATCCTTGGTAATTATATATACATACATGCATGAATTCACACAGACACACACACACACACACATGCACGCGTGCTCTCTCTCTCTCTCTCTCTCTCTCTCTCTCTCTCCTCCCCCTGTTTCTTTTGACAAATGGTATCTAAAAATTGTGTGACGTTTAAATTTAGGTGTTATTTATAAAATCTTCCTACTACTTGCAGTGTATTTGTGTAGAAATCTTTCAAATTTTATTTATGATTTTTATCTATTAAAATAGAGAAATTGTAATAACAAAAGCCACCAAAACATTCAAAAGACAAATCCTTTTAACTTTGTGCATGTGTCTATTTGTAGTGTTACATGGCCCTTTATCACGTTATGAGTATGAAAGATAACACCTCTTTAGAATCCAAATGAAAATAAGATGCAACCACAAATATGCATGTTAATCGATTTGTCTTGATTGTGAAAATGTGAATGTGTAATGAAATTTTCATTTTGTGATCAAATGAAATTATTTTCTTCAAAATCACTCATTTTTCCATAGATGGCACAAAGTATGCCCTCTTTCTTTTGAAAAAAGATATGTAGGAACACAATCATTACTAGAGCATTACCATGAATGAAAATGGCCACATGAATCACATGATTAACTTGACTAACATGAATGATTCTTAAAACATGCTTTTTCCACATAAGATTCAATGAGATAGTACTATCCCATTGATACATAGATTAGAATCCCTTGTAGGTAATTGGATGCATTCAATCTTTCAATGCTCATGTTTGCATAGTGTGAACATAATTTATTACTAAGATTGTTTGGCTATGATTATCCGGAGGGGTAATTTTCACATTTTTGACATCTTTGCAGTTAGTTCCCGCACAAATTTTGATGCCACCATGGCGGTCATATGATATGATGTGTCACGTTGAGGATTGTACTCCACAACATCGCCTGCAACAATGTCTCCCTTCAAGTGTTGTAAGATATTCATCACATCACGGAAGGAGAGTCCACCAGACTCTATGTGAGACACTCCTGGTGCAAAACCTGGGTCGAGGCAATCTACGTCAATGGATACGTACACACCTTTTGCACCCACGCCAAGCTCCTACAATACACAGTCCAACATGAACATAAATAATTTTGTCACATGGCAAATATGGTGATGAAACATAGTTGAATGTCTTTTCATGGTTTAAAATGGTTTTTTGCTACCTGAGTAGTAAAAGGTGGGCAAAATGTCCAAGTAACGGTTGGACAAAAGGCCATATATGGATGCATCATCATTATCAAAATTAAGCTTGGAGCATTATTCTACAACTTAAGGCTGGGTAAGATGTGGCATACCAAATTCTCCAAAAATTCTCGATGTTTTTCAAAATGCCTCATCTCATAAAGCTCCACTCCAAACCTCTCGGCTTGCGCCCTCCCCTCTTTGTTTATAGAACGTATTCCAACCTTTGCATTACAAAGAAAAGAGCAAAAAATTATTTGAATTTCTCTCACGTACTATTATAATGAAATGAAAGGAGAATATAAAAGCAAACCTGCAAAAGACGACGGGCATGGCCACCTTCCATGATGCGTGCAAAGGATGATGCATGCGAGAACTTGTTTCCTTCAAAAGATTCATAAAGGTCCGGATGTGCATCAAAGTGGATGATATCAACTGGGCCCCCAAGCTTCTCTGCAACTGCTCGTACAATAGGGTAGGAGAGGGAGTGATCACCCCCAATAATCAAAGGGCGAAGAGGATACTGTCAAGAAAAGAAAACATTTATAAAACAAAAGTTGAGAATCTTTAGGGTTGTGGTTTTTTACATGCTTGTGGCTGTGATTTAATTATTGCTTTGTGGACAGGTTGTGTTCACAACTAATTGTAAAATGTGGTTGGAATTAAGAACCATGGAAATAGGATGGACATGGAAGTTTCCTAATCCAAGGCATCCATGCCTCACCCATCCTAGAATATAGCACACATGTGTAACTATGCTTAATCATATATCAATTTTACTTTTTTGGGCACAAGTTCGAAAATAAGAAAATTGTATACATCTCAAAGTTTGTAAAAGAAACATTAGTATCCCTACTAGTGCAGTAAAGAAGTACATGAAAGGTCATACTTTATGCAATATGGAAGAAGCACCAAGCTTGCGGATTCCATACTTCTCAGTTCTTGTTAAGTCTTTGAGGCTTCCTCTCTATAGAAAAACTATGGATAACTGGCTAGATGTAGAACTCCTTTGAAAAATCTAAAATATTAGCATATTTTTATGAACTTAACTCAAAATTGTTTGCTATGTAAGCCAATCCTTTAATGTTGAATCAACTTATTTAATCTCAAGGCATAGCACATTCTCAAGGCCTATGAGACTAAAGGAAGTTGTAATATGTGTATAGCCTACGTTTTGACAAAGGGATCACTATTAAAAATTGAGCTACAAATAAATATGAGAATTAACATCATAGAATTAAGACATTAACTATTCAAATTTAAAACCTCTAGTGGCTCCCATGGGCCCAAAATGTATGTTAGAAATATTTTGTCATGTACATTAGTGCTAAGTAAGTTACTTGGCAACATTCTTTCGCAAACCCTAGGCATTATGATGGTTTATCTTTAACTATTGTCTAACCTTTTGTAAGAAAGGGTGACAATAATTCCAAATGTCTTTTTTTTTTCATTTTTTGCATATTTCATGGGTCCTTAGTACAATAATTCCGTATGTCTTTATGTTGACTTTTTTGCATGTCGAGAGATAGGTGGTTAACTATCACACTATGTTGCCCAATGGAAAGTGTGAGACACTATACTAAAAGGTAATTTGTTGCAGCTTTATTTTAGTAACTACAATGAACTCAAATGCTTGAAAAGGTTGTGTTTGGAGGAATTCCCATAGGAGGCTTCCTATATTAGAGTGCTCATCTAGGGAAGACTACCAATCTCACATCCACCAAAATTTGCAATGCTCATAATTGGCAAAAGACAAGCCATTTGGTGTTTCCTTTTACAAGGAAAATTGCGTTGGCTTTGTTATTCTTACATTAAATGCAAGTCTTGCATCATCATCTAGTTCTCAACCTAAATTCCCATGCAACCACATTTTAACAATTAGTTGTGAACACAACCCCTCCACAAAGCAAGAGTTAAATCACAACCACATTTTAACAATTAATTGTGAACACAACCCCTCCACAAAGCAATAGTTAAATCACAACAAGCACAAGATGAGAAGAGTCCATGTGGTAATAAATAAAGTAAAAGACAAGTAAAGTTAAGTAAACCATCACTTGAAACGTCTTTTAATTTCATGTCTACCTGATCCATGACCAGCTTCACAGAGTCAGAGACTGTCTTCATTAAGAGTTCATCTCCGATCCCAAGATTTTGCAACTCTTGGATTGGAAAATCCCCAACATCAGCTAAGACCCGTGGATCTGCCAAGTCCTTCCCTGCATGGTTATGTGACAAGTCGGGAGGGAAGTTAGCATGAGCCTCTTCATGGAAGCATTGGTCTTTTGCAAGCATATTATGAAAGCATGAGGTATTTCTTGTACAAGAATATGAAAGCCTAAGGTATGTCATGACCATCTCTTGAATCATAGTCGTGATAGAAGTTAGCATGAGCCTCTTTATGAAAGCATTGGTGCTTTTTGCAAGCATATTGTAAAAGCATAAGGTATTTCTTGTACAAGAATATGAAAGGGTAAGGTATTTCATAACCATCTCTTGAATCATAGTCACGACGAGTCAAAAATCCAAATTTGCAAGTTAAAAATGCAAACCTATTCATTAAAATGCTACGTACTATACATAGTCACGAAGAGTCAACATTCCAAATTTGCATAGCTCATGATGTGTCATATGAAGGTGCAGCCACTTCCCCCAAGTGACGTTATGTGTCCTCTCCCCCCTAACCTCTCATAAATGGAGCAAAGTAGCAAAACGAAAAGAGGTGAAGCACCCAACCTTCCTCGGTTGTGGAATTGGCACTTGCAGACCAAATGGCCTCTCGTACAAACGGAGGAGCAAAAGCCGTTCCTCGATGGTAAGAGGAGTTGTGGCCCAAAGGAAGTCCAAGAAGACAGGAGACTGCTTGTGCCCCACCAGCAGCATGCACAACCTCAGCCTGTACTAAGATAACAACTAACACACTAAGTCAGCAACAGGGATGATGGAATGCATGTTACTAAGAATTGGAAGCATTAGACGATATGATAAAATTGCCTTAGCCCTTGCGCGCTCGTGAAGGAGAGCTAGCGAAGCGTTTATGACACGATCCTGGGCATGGCGAGACGATGCTGTTACTGGGATGGTGTATTCGGAAAAGTTTCTCGCACGCAGCTGGGTCTCGAGCTTTCTCAGGTGCTGGGCAATCCTCATCATGGCTGCAAATCAATCAGAAACCTCTGCTACAAAGAAAATGGACAAGTCGTAAGCATGAAATCTCTGTTCCTACGCAAACTGGTAAACTAGAGAGTAAAGGCATGGAAGCAAGGCGACCACCTTATAATAATGGTCTGCTAGTTGGTAATGTGAGCGATGGAGCAATTTCTGGAAATCGGAAGTGGAGATTATCTACTATCTAGAGTTGGTTACGAGTCAGGATTCCTGACTTCTGACAGAAACGGCTTGGCCCGCAATTTGATCACGAGGCCAAAATAAAAGCCTGAAACTTGTACACTTGTGCTTTGTTGTTTGGCTCGCAGAATTCGTACCTACTAGTACACATGCATGCGCGTTGCCAGTAGCGTTAACTTTGTGTGTTCAGGCGTGCGAATACTTTGCCAGTAGCGAGACTCTCGTGCGTCGTGAATTGTGTGCAACTCTGACTCCTGCGCTTAATGCTCTTATAAAGGCCAACTTACGTAATATTTTTTTCATCTCTGGAAATCGGAAGTGGAGATTATCTACTATCTAGAGTTGGTGACGAGTCAGCATTCCTGACTTCTGACAGAGACGGCTTGGCCGTCAAAAATAAAAGCCTGAAACTTGTACACTTGTGCTTTGTAGTTTGGCTCGTACACATGCATGCCCGTTGCCAGTAGCGAGACTCTCGTGCGTCGTGAATTTTGTGCAACTCTGACTCCTGCGCTTACAAGGGTACATGCTTTTGGGATAGCATATATAGCATCAGCACGTTACTTTGATTTTTGGCCCTCACAGAGTTAAGAGCTTGTTGGATTTGTTTGCAAACCAGCATGTGGCAAAGTTCGGGTTCACTTGTGCATGCAGGGCTGAGGTGTCAGCAAAGAGTTCCTTAACATATCAAAATCACCTGGTGCAGACATGGTTTTTCCTTGGGTCCTTGCTCTAGAATAGGGGCCAGCCCAAAATCCAATTTCCAAGTATGAGCTGCCAATGACAAGTTGGTTTACAAACCAAGCTGCTTGCGTGAACAAGCTCCAAGGGTCTGAGGCAACTATTTCAAAGAGTTATGCATGCTGACTTTTCTTAATGCTGCTTAATGTTAGTTTAAATTCAAGTTAGTAGTAGTTTAGTTGATAGTCGTGAAGTATTTTATCTTATGTGAGATTATTTAAATGGGGGTCTCCACTCATGTCCCAGCATTTTTAATGGTCCATGCACCGGAGTGATCGACTCTAAGGTGCTAGCGAATTCATAAGCTAGGGCACGGGTTTCCTCCGAGCGTCAGGGGCTCATCAGAGCCTGAGACCCTGGCTGGTCCAAAAAAAAAAAAAAAAGGTCCATCCCCTCTCCACTTCTCTCCTCTCCTCTCTTTTTACTCATCTACCTGTTTCCATATTTATTCACCTTCACTTGCATTTTTCACTACCCCTTTCCTTCCACTTTTCCTTCCCTTTTACAAGTTATTGGAAAACATTACTGCCTAAGCTTGTTAAAAGCAAGACTATAGTGGTTTAGTCACCTTATTCACTTATGTTGGAGAGATGTAATTGCTTTTATTTTGTCAATGTTTACTATTTTAGTAATGATGTGGTTAGTATAAATTTTTAGTTAAATGTTAAATTAGATTATATGTGATGGCTTGTTTTGTCTTTTAGCTTGTATGACACCACCCTTTATTAAAAGCACATACTATTATTTAAATGTAGGAAGAGGGTCCCGCACTTATATTTGATGGTCCATCCCCTCTTTCACTCTCTCCTCTCCTCTCTTTTCACTCATCTACCCTTCCTCGTATTTATTCACCTTCACCTACTTTTTTATATTTCCCTCTCCTTTCAACTTACACCCTTCATTTTGGTTTTACAACTTATTGGGAATTTTTATTGTAAATTTATTAGAGTTACTTTAAAGTTTATCTAAATGGGAGCTTCGTGGTTGTGCCACCTTGAGACACAAAATGTAGACATAATGTCAATTGAAATAAGTGTTTCAATCCAATAATTAACTAGCATGTTTGACCTTGAAACCTAAATCACTTCACTCATTATTAATGACTATTTCATAATGAGAAGCAAGTCAGTTTGTCAACATCCATCTTCCGATTGTTTACACAAGTTTCAAATGCTACAAAAACTAGGCAAAATCAAGCACCTCCTAGCTCTTGTAGTGCATGGCTACAATGTGCTCCATGTCACCTATGCACTTTCTCCAATTGAGTTGGGGGACATTTAGCCACCATAGCCCAGATAAGAGCATAGTGGGATGGGACTCTTAGGGCATCTTCACATGACCAATGTAGTTTGCAAACCTGCTTGTCTTTGTCAACTTCGACTTAGAAACTAGTTTTTGGGTTGGCCCCTACCGTCAAAGTAAGGGCTCAAAAAAAAACCAAGTATGCAACTATTTGCAACATGTGATTTTGACATGTCAAGGACTTTGTAGCTAACACCTCACCTTGCATGCACACCTGTCTTGAGGAACTACATTGCGTGTGAACAATACCTCTAGTTTTTTGTCCATTATGGGTTTACAAACTAGACCCTATGTATGAACAAGCTCTTACATGTGTTAAATAAGGTGGATTATCCACTGCAGCCCTTGCTTTTAGAGAGTTTGACTTGGAAACCCCATGCAATAATGGCACACATGTAGGCTCCAGATGAAGACGATGAAGGCACAACCATGTTGTTTGCTAAATTTATTCCTGGATCTGCTAGTTGTCCTGGGTCCCCTTATGTCGAATGGAACAAGTGTTTCTCTGCAATTTATAGATGCATGTGTTGTAGCTCCTCCACCCCCATAGTGGGATGAGCTCTAAGTGACTTTCTCCTTGACTTGGTAATTCCTATTTTCAATAAAGTCAAGATTAAATCAACACACATTTCTAAATGCTTTAGTTTAGTAAGTTTTTTATTGTTAAGAAAATTATGAAATGTTTATCGATATTCATATGTTAAAATTTAGTTTGTTGTGTATGACATTAAACACAGTTAATAGTATGAATGCTCACCCAATCTTGAAAGGCATATGCTCGAGACACAAAAAAGCTTTATGAGGTGTAGACCATAGTCATTTCGGATAACTAAGAATAAAAGTTTTTGAAAATATTAATGAAAATGTTCTTTACATAGAATTTTCCTTAATCCTTTGCCTCACATTCCCATAGTGAATGTTGCTTCTGACATCACTTCTATGTTTGTAAGTACCATAAAAAAGGCAACAACCACTTGTTAGGGTGAATTTATTTGAAGTTATTCAAACAAGTGTAAAGATATACTTGATTACAACATAAAAATGTATATATAAAATACATAATCAAGCATTGTAATTTTTAAATAAACACCTGATATATGCATTATTAAACCTTGAATGTTTACACTAGGCATGTTGGCTCATTGTTGAGCCTCACACATTCTAATATATATTTCGAGTCATCTTCAAATAGACATCTATAAATAAAGACTCTTGAAAACTTCTATATATACTCTTTTATTAGCAAGTTTTCCTTTGTTTCTTCATTCCTTGTGATTCTATATGCCTCACAAAAATGTTGTCTATTAATGGGCTCAAACTAGCACTATTGCCCTTCACTTTATCTAACTTGGCCTTAGAAATTTCCCCCTCCTCAAGCAGAGCTTGTAGGTGGTGCAATAACCCTACACTGCCCTAGCAAAGCCTATCCACCAAACCTATGCTTGGAGATCTTCTCCTCCTTTAAAAGTGTAGTTTTGAATGAGTTGCCCGCCGTCATCGTGGACCACATTGATTGCTACCATTATCATGGAGCTCACTCACTCCTTGCCATCAACATTCAGCCTGGTAAGATCCTTCACTAATCTGAACCTCGCCTCCTCAAATTGCGAATGCATGGGTGAAGAGTTAGGTGGGCGGACTAATCGATCATTGCCAAAAAAACCCAAACAAGGAAAAATAAAAACCATGAATTTTAGCTTTGCCAAACAAGCATCGTGCATAAGACTTACTTATATAGGCAGGCCAAAAAACTTTCTTCTCATGCTAGACTTAAGGCTTTATATTTTTGTAGATTAAAAAAATAGATATATCGTGACATGTTCAAGAAATTCACTCAATAGTATATGTGACTAGCATGTAAGTTCAAGAGAATGACATATTTATTTCATATTTTTCTCACATTTATACTAGCAAAACAGTGGCATAAAAAAGTTTTGAAAAAAAAAAAAGAGAGACTACATGGGAATTATACATAGTGAAAAAAAAAATCCCAAGGTGATGTGTGATCGTCTAACATGTATGAAAGTTCTTTTGGCCTTGCATGTTCATTTCACAATGGCAGTACATTGTCTAATTGCCTTGGGGTCGGCATTGGCAAAGAAGAAGGAACTTTTAATGCATGTGTGAAGCTGCAAGCTGCACAAGGTGGCTCACTGCAGACACTGATAGAGAGTAGCAAGAGGAGGATTAGGAGGAGGCAAAAAGAGGAGGAAGACTATAGAAACTTTAGGCAACTCCCTATACATGAATTTTAGGGGGAACCAGGAAATTTTAGCATATTTCCTAGATAAGACTAGGAAATTTTATTCCTAAATCTAGGAAATGAGTTTTCCTATTTAAATCACTAGAATAAATGTTTCCTATGTAGTAAATGAGGTTCTTTTACATAGGAAAATAAACTTTCTATGTAGGCTATGCATTGCTATCTAGGAAATATGCACTTCTATATGAAATTCAACATTTTCTATATAAGAAATGAGGTCCTTTATATAAGAAAAATTAGTTCCTAATATATAGACCATACAATAATATCTTGGAATTTTTACTTCATATATGGAGAATGAAGGTTCCCTATATAAGAAATAAGTTATTTTTCTAGAAAATACAATGTTTATTAAAACTAGAGAATCCATTTAATTTGTAGGTAATTATGTTTGTGATTTCAGTTAATGGTTTATCTATATAAGAATTCTTGTTTATCCTCATGGCCAATGTTTTTATATTTGAAAATGAGCACATACTTAACATACTTGTATAATTTTGATTTTTCTAAGATATATAATATAAGCTAATTTTGTTTTATAAATTCTAAACACTTATGTTTCTTCTATACGTACAAAAAGTTTCAAGAGAATTTGATATGAAAGGTAAGTGCACCATATAATAATGCCAATGTGAATTGTCAATTATTTCAATATTGAAATATAAAATGTAATGTCAAAAAGATGTTCAAATCAAAGTGCCCATAAAGATTGAATGTGCAATTTGAAGTTCATTATCAAATGAAAATAGCAATTTTCTTGTTTTAAAAGATAAATGTGCAAGTCTAGTCCATTTTCACGCAAAGTATAATGGTGTCACTTCATCTTTGGCCCATTGGCTTTGGATACCACAAACATCAATCTAGATTGTAAATATATCCACTATAAATGCTTGGGCCTACTGTGGTTTTGTTCTAAGCACTTAGGTGAAATCTTGGCTAGTGTGAATCTGTAGCTTCATCATTGGTCTCCTAGTAGCCTAGATTGTTGGAATTAATGTATTAGTTAAGGCAGTGGAAAATGTGTAAGCAATAAGGGTTAATGGCATGTTTTCTGTTATTTAAGGTTTTCCCCTCAAACCACAATAAGTTGTTGAGTTAGTGATAGTGTGTGTGTTTCAACCCTAGTTGGGTTCCACACTAGGGTTTTGGCATGTTGGGTAGCCATTGTGTTCTCATTCTTGCATCTTGTAAATGAGTTATGTCTGCTTTATTCCATGCTTTTCTCTTGCTACATTTGGTATTAGAGTAGGCTCTGCCTTGCTCCCCCAAACATTGATTTCTTCTCTCACATTTTTTCCTCTTAAATACTTATGAAAATTCTCAAATTTTGTGTCGGTGCGAAAGCAGCGCACTGCTTTAGAGATTCCTCTATCTGACAGCCAGGATGGCACAATAAATGTTGTCAGAGGGGGTAGGTAATAGCTAGCAGCAGCTGGCAGGCTACTGCTAAAGCGGCATACTGCTATGTATAGCGGCGCACTACTTTACTAAAGCAGCACACTCTAGGCAGTTGTTGACAGTTTTTTTGTGTCGACACAACTTTGGACTCTATCAGGGGGTTTTTTTATTGTTTTTGATCTATTTTGACACAAATGGACACACACAAACACACTCTAATGACCTATCACAAAAGAAATAATAAACAAACATTTTTTTCTACCGATTTGACCTTTTTCCTACGATGTGACACCTAGAACCGGTCACTTTAAACATCAAATCACAACTAAAAAAGAGATTTCGTACTAGTTTTTCTTGATTTTGACAACAATCAATCAAAAGCTAACCTTTCTACACAACTTTCAACAACAAACAACACTCCTATCACCTTCAAATCTCTCCAAACTCACAAAAACGGTTTATACTCCAGCTCAAGCTTCTAAGCTCGAATCGGGTGGATAATGAGGGAACGATTGGTATTGGTGGAGCGTACCTGACTAGTATCCCTAGCAATGGCACCAAAAATGTTAAGTCTTCTATGTATGCGACTCACATGTCATTGGGGATCGTCCAAGCATGCCGCAAGTGAGTGCTCAACTCCTTGCTACTTCCGGGTAGGAGCCAACCTCGCAATCGGTTCTACGAATGTCACGTTCGCAGCTCCCAACTTGTTGCAAATGCGATTCCACTTGGAGAGGAGAGGGAGAGGGAAAGAGAGAAGATGGCATACTCGTGAGCGTGGGTGAAGGGGAAACTGTGGACGTAGCAATCGCATGAGACCATAGAAGGAAAGAAAGCATGCAAGAAATCCAACACCCTTAAGGGAGTGGAGGGAAGCTTGAGCTCTTTGCATTCAACGTGGTATCCAACAAGTGAAGACTAAAGTCAAAGACTTTGCCTTTTATACAAGTACCTTTTTTCAAGGGAGGACTAACCCTTTCCATCTCTTGCACTCTCTCAAGCTCTAATTCTCCTGGCTAGTGGCGCAATGTGTGACCACCCTACTCTAGCTTCCCTCATTTTCTTTTTAGCTCTCTATGTACATGGCCGAATCGGCAAAAATTCTAAGTACATATATTACAACATGGGTGGGCTGCCAAAAGGTTAACACACCCTAAGACCCATTTCAAGTTTGGTACCAATTAGACAAGTGACATATCAATGTCATTGGCCGACGCATAATCTTCCTTCACATACGTAACATGCATGTGGAAATTGGGGCATTTGGCCTTCCCAACCAGACATACGGGGTCCAATTCTCTTTATACTTGGCAAGATCAAGGAAACCACTCAACTTAAGAACCGTTCCAAGTTTGGTACCAATCGGATAAGTGCATATATCAATGTCGTTGGCCAGCCCGTATTTTTCCTTCACATACGTACCATGCATATAGAAATTGGGACATTTGCACTTCCCGATTGGACATATAGCATCCGATCCACTTGATACATGTCAAGATCATGGAAAACATTCACCTTAAGACCCCTGCCAAGTTTGGTACCAATCAGAGACTTGCACATATCAATGTTGTTGGCCAATGCGTAATTTTCCTTCACATACATACCATGTGTATGGAAATTGGGCCATTTGTCCTTCCCAATTGGACATACGATGTAAGATGCTCTTGATACTTGTGAAGATCATGTAAAAAACTCACCTTAAAATCCATGCCAAATTTGGTACCAACCAAATAAGTGCACATATCAATGTCGTTGGTCGACCCACATTTTTCCTTCACGTACATACCATGTATATAGAAATCGGGGCATTTGGCCTTCCCGATAGTGTAGCAGATAAGAGGTTCGTTGTACCGGTGGTGCGGTCCCGCTAGTTCCTGCGTCTGCTTCTGACATGACCCACGGACCTTCAAAACTCTCTTGTATGCACCATATTTATCCATGGCCGTCTCTGTAGTCACATTGAACAAGCCGCCTCATAGACAATAGTGGGGCAATTTTAGAACTAGTGATTCTCGACGTTTTGTGCAGGTAGCGGAGCATCCACGACAAGGCGTGGGGATCCTTAGCCGGCCTGTTTCATCATTGAATTCCATGTTTTTGTTAGCACTGCCGTAATGCTAGTGATGAATTTCGAAGTGTAATTTTTCAAAAATAAAAATAAATTTTGTGCCTTCTCTCTTCTCTTCTCTCTATCTATTAAGGACGGATCATCTCTACGCCACGTGGAACTATGTGGTGATCTAAGGAACATTCCTTTGACACGTGTGCCTTCATCTAGATTGCCTCCTTCTGCCTCTGTATATCAAGTTGCAATATGACACAAAGAGCATATGCATGTATCAGATTAAATCAACAACTGACTAAGAAATCACATAAATGCAAGTCACATTGAGATCCATACTTACAAATTCAGCCCCCCATGACACTCCATATTGCTCCATCTGGATCCCTCATGCGTCCCAGTGCTACTAGCCTTGTTTCTTCCATGGCAGCTTTCTTTGCTTGCTTCCACTCGCGTCTATGAGCAGTGGCAACTTGCAAGCTATCTCTTTGGAGCATGTCCTTGCTCTATCCTGGCCAACTCGGCCTTGGCTTGTCTCTTGAGCAAGGACCTCTTATTGGCAAGTCTTGTCGGCAAAGACATGATCCAAAGGGCCAGCCAAACACTGCTCATAGGCACGAATGGGAGCAAGAAAAAAAAGCTATCATAGAATAGAGGACATGGGTATCGGCTACATGATTTATTATATATTTCTTTGATATACAATGTGCATAGCTACAAGAGAGGGCTTAGGGTATAGCATCCGACTTTATTATATATTTCTTTGATGTACAATGTGCAAAAAAGAGCCTGAGGTATAGGGTACAAAAAAAAGAGCTTAGGGTATAGGGTACAAAAAAGGGTACAAAAAAGAGACGAGAGGGGTTTAGGCTCAGGGTCACTACATAACTAATGCACTAGAAAGCTAACTAGTAATTAAGACCTGAGTGCTACTCGTGGAGTGCTCTCGTCGCGCAAAGAGTTTCTACGATCTTTCGGGTCTTCCCAAGAAGATGTGCATGTAGTCCTTGGTGTCAGGCTACTCTCATCGTGATGCTCATCGCGATGATAAGCTCCGCGTACTAGCTTCCCAATCAAAAAAGAAAGGTACCCAACGAGTATTGTACCCCCAATCACTACACCACACAATAAATATGAGGGAGACATATGCACACACAGCACTGGTGGGTTAGGATTAAAACATATGCAAGATAGAAAAAGAACACATAGATAATGGATGGGAAAAAGTGAATGGAAGAGGGAAGGGGGATGGGGAAGAACCCAACTCCAGCCCCAAACTATCTCGGGTTCAAGGGGTAACGCATCTAGAAATGTGTCAATAAGCACGACTGTACTGCCAAACAGTAGCACCATTTGACGCGCTAATTGGCGCCCTACAGTTCAAATTTTCTGTGCCAACTGAGCGTGATGGGGACTGTCGCCCACAATCCAAACACCAAAAAGAAAATAACACGTGCACAAAGGACCACCACAAAAGACAACATTGCAACAGCTAAACCCCAAAAACATGTACAAAAAAGGAAGCAAGTGGCATACCTTGGAAAGGTATGAGTCAACGAGTTCTAAGTCCTCTTTGATTCTTGATCTTCCTTTCCCGTTCCTCGTATGAGTGCTCACACTTGA
This sequence comes from Cibotium barometz, assembly GCF_041138505.1. Classification (NCBI taxonomy): domain Eukaryota; kingdom Viridiplantae; phylum Streptophyta; class Polypodiopsida; order Cyatheales; family Cibotiaceae; genus Cibotium; species Cibotium barometz. The sequence continues at coordinate 34,502,475 of NC_141068.1, forward strand.
GGTGGGAGGTAGGAAGGTGTGGGGGTATGAACTAGTGTGGAGGTATGGAGGTGTAGAGATGGGAGGGTCAGCGACGGCAAAATGTGTAGTGAAGAATGAGCCACTGGCGTAGGGTTATAACATAGTAGTGCATCTATACACGCGTATAACACCTCGTCAATATGACAGTGTATACGTGGCTATAGATGCGTGTTTATATGCGGTATTTGGCATAGTAGATGCGCTTATAAATGCACTAATAGACTGTGGAGACACATTGATAGACACATATCATACTTGGTAAAGATCATGGAAACCACTTGCCTTAAGGACCCTGTCAAGTTTGGTGCCCATCGGACAAGTTCACATACCAATATCGTGGGCCGATGCATATTTTCCCACACCTACGTAGCATCACTACTACAGAAACACCGGTTATCGTCGTTCTTTTCATCAAAAAATACAAAGAAAATGATTTTCTTTTGACCAAAAAAATGATGGTATGTTAGACGGCATAACCGACGGTATCTTCGACGATATAATTGATGGTATAATTGATGCACAATACCATCGAACATACCATCGACAATACCAAATATGATACCATCAAATATCCCTTCTCTGCTACCATCTAATATACCGTTGATTGTACCATCCAAAATACCGTCGCTGTCTATATATTCACAAAATGACTCTTATGTAGATGCCAAGAAGAGAAAAAGTATAATAAGGTCTTCTTTTTTTTGGGGCTTTAAGCTTGGAGAGAATAGTTACCCCCCCACAATATGTGGACCGATATAGATCTCTTGTTATACAACAACTTCTACTTTATGCTCATAAAGCAGCTATGGAAAAATAAATCGCTTCAACTTATGGAGTGCAACATGAGGAGCATGTTACAGATTCAGATGTTGGGGTGAAGGAGACCATGTAGGAGGAGGCTATTGCCACAGATAATGCTGCTAGTTTGCATGAGCCCATCCTCGATGAGATTGTGACCGCTTTAGTTTTTTAGAATCAATAGACCATGCATGAGAAAGTTGTTGCCACATCATCTATTTTTGGCATGTAGGACACTATCCTTGAGGAACCTACTACAATTGCAGCTATAAATCTTGAACTTAAAGTGCTAGATGAGGAGGCGTCCACCATTTTTGTGTAGGAGATGATTTTTGAGAAGGAGACAACTTTTGGTTCTGGAGAGGGTGGTGTCATGGATGATTTGGAGCACAAGGACACCATTCATGTGGAGGTTCAGCCTGCGGACGAGAATCTTGATGATGATCACATGCACTAAACTTCTAAGTGCCTTTAGTTCCACTTGCTTTGTATGTCAACATTGTTTTGCAATCTTTTATTGAAAAATATGAAATAGCTCTACGAACATAGTCAATGGCATGCAAATGTTTATTTTCACTATTCTAGTAGCAATCTTTGGTCTTGAAGATTAGTGTACCTTTGTGAAGAGCTTGGCTCTATATGCCTATGTTACATTGGCATCAAGAATAGGCTAGTCCACTGAATTCCATGCTGGGAGATCTTGTCTTTGTAAAGCACCATGTGTTTTACGATTGTTCAGCAGTTGGTAAAAATGGGCATAAAAAATATACCCGAATATTTAGCAAGTTGTATTGTAGATCTACCTTGACATTGCAATTCGCCTATGTCCCCATGTAAGACATCCCAGAATCCTAGAATACACTCTATTAGTTGACACTCCTCATAGGATGAAGGGTATATGTCTAAACAAGAAAGCAGGCATTGTCGATCAATGATAAAGAAAAAAGGTTTTTGTTTGAAATTCCAATAGCCTGGAAAAGATACTTACAATTAGGTCTGTGTTGTGGAAGATAGCTTGGATAATCTCGCAATACAAGTTCTCTATACATGTATACATGCTGTATCAAAATTTCTTTTACGCATTTTTTCCCTTTCAAGATTCTAAAATATTTTACCCTACACTTCCAAGATGCCAAAAAAATATTAGCTCACCGTGGTTTCTTCCTTCTATTGGGTTGCATTAGCACGCATGATGCTTTTAACACAGCTAACTTCCATAGTGACAATACTGGAAACTTCTATACATGAGATAGAAGAGGTAGGTTGATAAGGCAGACCTACTTTGTACATCTTCATCTTCGGCATTATTACTCACACAATGTTTGCATATATAGTTTCTCTTCACCATCAAAAACTGAAAAAGATACTTCAACTTAAACTCTAATGACTGTGAAAGAAATGGGCAAGCAAGGCTATTAATTTATGTCTATTTGTTGCTTTGTATTATTTTGCACAAGCAAAGATGTGGTTTAGGAAAGGTAATCGAGTTGAAAGAACACAAAAAACTAGACAAAATAGATGAAAGATGAAGAGAGCTTACTATTTTATGTTTGAAAGCCAAAATTTCAATCCACACATCAATAGTAGAATGGTGTAGAATGATGAAAGAGAACTTTGAAAACTAGAAAAAAGGAAATGGTTGAATGCACAAAAACTTGAAGTTTGAAACTTTAGAGACAAGTTGCAGAGCGAGAAAGCTTGTATAGGAGAGAATGCATTTCAGAAATCGTGTTTTATTTCAAACATGACAAAAATTTGCCTTTATAGTGACAAGATCTTATGAGAATTAGAGAAAGATCACCTCATTAATGTGGCACGCTTTTTGTCAACATAAAATATGATTTCTTTTTTCCATTTTCACCCCTTTTCTTTTCTTGAAAATTTTCAACATTATGTTGGACTATATATATAGATACATACATACATACATACATATATATGTATGTATGTATGTATGTATATGTATGTATGTATATATATGTATACATACATATATATGTATGTATGTATATGTATATGTATATGTATATGTATATGTATATACACACACACATACACACACACGCACGCACGCACACACACAATCTCTCTCTCTGTCTCTCTCTCTCATACAAACATTACAAAAGTGTTTATATATATTGCCCAAAAAAAGGCTTGTACATACATACACATGTGGCCTCACGTACGAAAAGTGATAAAGCCTTAAATAAGATCCAGCCACATGTGGCTTCTTCAAGTACAAAAAATAGTGGCTTTGTAGGTTTGTACATACATGCACGTGTGGCATGAAGTACAAAAAAATAGTAAAGCCTAAAGCCACATCCAGCCATATATGGCTTCAAGTACAAAAAATAGTTGCTCCTATCTAGCACTACATCTACTACTAGTCGGAGTCTCTCTCTCCTCACTCTCGGAGCTTTCTTCGGCGCCTTCATCTGGATTGCCTCCTTCTGTCTCCGTATATCAAGTTGCAATATGACACAAAGAGCATATGCATGTATTAGATTAAATCAACAACTGACTAAGAAATCACATAAATGCAAGTCACATTGAGATCCATACTTACAAATTCAGCCCCCCATGACACTCCATATTGCTCCATCTGGATCCGTCATGCGTCCCAGTGCTACTAGCCTTGTTTCTTCCATGGCAGCTTTCTTTGCTTGCTTCCACTCGCGTCTATGAGCAATGGCAAGATAGCTCTTTGGAGCATGTCCTTGCTCTATCCTGACCAACTTGTCTCTTGAGCAAGGACCTCTTATTGGCAAGTCTTGTCGGCAAAGACATGATTCAAAGGGCCAGCCAAACGCTGCTCATAGGCACGAATGGGAGCAAGAAAAGAAGGCTATCATAGAATAGAGGACATGGGTATAGGGTACATGATTTATTATATATTTCTTTGATATACAATGTGCATAACTACAAGAGAGGGCTTAGGGTATAGCATCCGACTTTATTATATATTTCTTTGATGTACAATGTGCAAAAAAGAGCTTGAGGTATAGGGTACAAAAAAAAGAGCTTAGGGTATAGGGTACAAAAAAGAGCTTAGGGTACAAAAAAGAGACGAGAGGGGTTTAGGGTCACTACATAACTAATGCACAAGAAAGCTAACTAGTAATTAAGACCTGAGTGCTACTCGTGGAGTGCTCTCGCCGCGCAAAGAGTTTCTACGATCTTTCGGGTCACCCCAAGAAGATGTGCATGTAGTCCTTGGTGTCAGGCTACTCTCATCGTGATGCTCATCGCGATGATAAGCTCCGCGTACTAGCTTCCCAATCAAAAAAGAAAGGTACCCAACGAGTATACGGTACCCCCAATCACTACACCACACAATAAATATGAGGGAGACATATGCACACGCAGCACTGGGGGGATAGGATTAAAACATATGCAAGATAGAAAAAGGGGAAAAAATTTTAAGTGAATGGAAGAGGGAAGGGGGATGGGGAAGAACCCAATTCCAGCCCCAAACTATCTCGGGTTCAAGGGGTAACGCATCTAGAAACGCGTCAATAAGCACGACTGTACTGTCAAACAGTAGCACCATTTGGCGTGCTAATTGGCGCCCTTCAGTTCAAATTTTCTCTGCCGACTGAGCGTGATGGGGACTGTCGCCCACAATCCAAACACCAAAAAGGAAATAACATGTGCACAAAGGACCACCACAAAAGACAACATTGCAACAGCTAAACCCCAAAAACACGTACAAAAAAGGAAGTAAGTGGCACGCCTTGGAAAGGTATGAGTCAACAAATTCCAAGTCCTCTTTGATTCTTGATCTTTCTTTCCCGTTCCTCGTATGAGTGCTCACACTTGAGGTGGGAGGTAGGAAGGTGTGGGGGTATGAACTAGTGTGGAGGTATGGAGGTGTAGAGATGGGAGGGTCGGCGACGGCAAAATGCGTAGTGAAGAATGAGCCACTAGCGTAGGGTTATAACATAGTAGAGCATCTATACACGCATATAACACCTCGTCAATATGACAGTGTATACGCGGCTATAGATGCGTGTTTATATGCGGTATTTGGCATAGTAGATGCGCTTATAAATGCACTAATAGAGTGTGGAGACGCGCTGATAGACGCATATCATACTTGGTAAAGATCATGGAAACCACTTGCCTTAAGGACCCTGTCAAGTTTGGTGCCCATCGGACAAGTTCACATACCAATATCGTGGGCCGATGCATATTTTTCCACACCTACGTAGCATCACTACTAAAAAAACACCGGTTATCGTCGTTCTTTTCATCAAAAAATACAAAGAAGATGATTTTCTTTTGACCAGAAAAATGATGGTATGTTAGACGGCATAACCGACGGTATAATTGATGCACAATACCATCGAACATACCATCGACAATACCAAATATGATACCATCAAATATACCATCTCTGCTACCATCTAATATACCGTTGATTACGTGCCAAAAATAGATGATGTGGCAACAACTTTCTCATGCATGGTCTATTGATTCTAAAAAACTAAAGCGGTCACAATCTCATCGAGGATGGGCTCGTGCAAACTAGCAGCATTATCTGTGGCAATAGCCTCCTCCTACATGGTCTCCTTCACCCCAACATCTGAATCTGTAACATGCTCCTCATGTTGCACTCCATAAGTTGAAGCGATTTATTTTTCCATAGGTGCTTTATGAGCATAAAGTAGAAGTTGTTGTGTAACAAGAGATCTATATCGGTCCACATATTGTGGGGGGTAACTATTCTCTCCAAGCTTAAAGCCCCCAAAAAAAGAAGACCTTATTATACTTTTTCTCTTCTTGGAATCTAGTCATTGTGAATATATAGACAGCGACGGTATTTTGGATGGTACAGGACACTATCCTTGAGGAACCTACTACAATTGCAGCTGTAAATCTTGAACTTAAAGTGCTAGATGAGGAGGCGTCCACCATTTTGTAGGAGATGATTTTTGAGAAGGAGACAACTTTTGGTTCTGGAGAGGGTGGTGTCATGGATGATTTGGAGCACAAGGACACCATTCATGTGGAGGATCAGCCTGCGCGGACGAGAATCTTGATGATGATCACATGCACTAAACTTCTAAGGAAGCTTCACATATGGAGCCTCCCACATCATCTACATAGTAGGACATTATTGCATGAGTGTTTTAGTCACTCATTCTTGTAAATCTTACTTGTATTTATACAATACCTGGAATTAAAATCTTTCAGCTATCTCAATCATTCCATTTGGGATGTCTTTACATTGTATGATGCTCGCTCTTCTTTGCATTACCTGTGAACATGTGATTGGAATCAATATTATGAATAAGAAACTACACATGTAAAATTATGTTGACGGTGGAGAACCTCACGATTAAACGACTCTGTACACCAAGTGCCCGTAGGAAGTCTATGCAGGTGAGATGTGAAATATCACGTGTCACTTCGAAAAAGCCCTTCGCGTGCACCACGCGTTCAGGGATCCTCTCCCGATCGAATTGAGCGAGCCTCTTGACCAAATGATAATCTTCTAAAAGGATAGGACCTGCAGATAGAATATGATTTACACAACCTCTGATTAGTAAACATTTGAGCAGGAAAGAGTTTAAATGTAAGGGAGCACAACTTATACAGAAATCAAGGAAATCAACTGTTCATTCAAAACAAGGCAAGCGAGCTTATCCAATCATAAGAACTCAAAAGTTTTGAGAATGTGCTTACCTCTGGCACTGACAGTTAAAGATGAATTGTTGTTCCATACTGGCGCACCCGAATTGGTGGTGAAGAAGGGAGAATTGTACGCGCTCGAAGGACGAAACTGCGCAAGTAGAGAAATCGTCAGGTTCTAAATTCAAATCTTCAACTAGAGGTTAACTTTTTGTCAAATGGTCTTGTTGGGTGGATTTGCTGGCTCATGCACCGCTTCCTATTATCCACTATGCTTCTTTAAAAACCATCCTCGACTACATGGAAGACTATTCAGAGTCGGAGACGTATGTACGCCTCATTCCAGCTTGTCTTTTCAAAATTCGACGAGTCTATGATAGAGAAGTGTAAATATATATCCATATATCTCTCGTTTTTTAAAAGTTTGGCAATCCATCACAGCACACCATTCTTTGTGAATTCACAAGATCTACATGACCGATGTCTTTTAACATCTTTGAATGTGGTAAAAATGCGTTGAAAGTATGCTGATCAGAACTCGGAGGATTGTTTAAAAGGTTTTAAGTCGGATAAGTGCGTGTGCATGAGCTTTATCTTTTCGTAGCTAAACATGATTACGGAGCGGGGTTGCATGTAAGCCATCTTTGTAATTGATCGAATCTATATCATTCTGTAATTGTTCATCCACTTGGGTGCATCCTAAGTTTTGATATATCATTGCTTCTTGCTCAAGATGTCATCTTCATTGAGAATGAATCTTTTATCAACAACAGTGGGCACCTTACAATTTTGGATTGTGCCTTGCATGCGGCTTTAGATAGTTTCTATATTCTTAGCCTTAAGCTCCCCACCATGGTCAGTGAATGTAGGCCCCCCCCCCGGGTTGCCATCAATGCCATTAGCATCATGGTCTGCATCTACAAACTTACCAAGGACAAGAGTTGTTAAGATAAAATATGTTCTCGTTTTTCATTGATTAAATTATTTCTTGCAGCTATTCCAATGGATCATGCTACATCTCCTTTGCTAACAACTTGGAAGCTTAGAACCATCACCCGTTTGTTTCCTAAGGCATCATATAGGATACTCCAAGGGGGTGAAGACCTCAATGAGAGCGTGGACAGAATCCAATCATCGACAATGGCATCAACATAATGCTGTGAGCACCAGAATGGGGGGCCAATGGGCTAAATGGATGTTGATGGACATGTAATGTTTTCTTTTTCTTAAGCAACAATCACAACAACAAAGCAATTTTCTATAGCAACGTGGTTTTTGAGGATAAATACAACGTCTTCACCATCGAGAGATCGCGTAATGTTGCTATGATTGCTTCATCAACCCTTTGTACATGAACAATTCATGTGTGAAGTCCTCCATCAAATATGAATTTTTGCATTATTCATGAATAATGAGTAGAGTGCATTTTTCCATCTTTATAGAGAGTAAAAGAGATGGCCATGACTGGTGTTGCACCATATCAACTTCTCAAATTTGCAATATGAGTATGACTACTGACATTCAGGTAATATGTCGATATCTTATCTATTCACAATGCTACTTCGTGACTCTACTGGACTCTTTATTCTCGATGCTCATGACGCCCAGAGAAGGGCTCATGACGCCCAGGGAAGGGCCCATTCCCTTGGATTATAATTCTTTGGGAAAGGAAGCGCACCACCTCCTCGGCCACAATATGTGTGGTTATAATAATTACATTATATATTATTATTATACTTTGTTTTCTTTCATTGACCAAGATATTTTACTTCAACCTAAATTCTTACAACATTCCTCTATTTTGATGCATGTTCTCAAACCCAGGCAACATTTGGAGTCAAGAGAGATGAGCAGGTTGGATGCAAAATTGAAGAATGATGACAACACTATTCATGTCATTATCACAATAGTATGGAGACTGCAATGAGGATAACGTATGAGCTCTTTTGAGCATAGCCTTATTTATGTATTTTTTAGAATTCAATTTCCAAAAGGCACAATTCTTTAGACATCACCAACTCAGTAAATAAAGCACCACCTTTGACATTTGCAGGGAGGATCGAATCTTGATGGACCTTGTCAATGTCTCCTTTCCATAATTTTACTAATTCTATTCTTGTCCTTCTAACATTTTAATAGTTTATATGATTTAAGTTAAATAACAAGTTACGTGTTACTTGAACAAAAGTGGACTATAGAATACATAAATGGATAAAAAACAAGGCCAAACAAGGAAAGAAATGATAAGCAGAATTAATTTGTGACCATTTCTTTGGCCATTATCTTGCAACACTGCATTTTGTTGTGATTATGTTAATGTCTATTTTATCCTCTCATGTTAGACTGCCTACCCACCCTAGTTGTTAACAATGAATGAAAATCAATTCGAAATAGTTCCCTTGTCTCCATTAGAATATCGTCGCACAATTGAGTGAGTATACAACATTGCCTAAGTGAAATGACACTCATTAGGTTTCCATTCTCAGTAACAATAACATCAAGGAACTCATTTTTGCAAGTCCAAAAGAGTTCACATCCTGATCCAGTGGCACAAGTTGTGTACCAATCTACCTACTATATTTATAATAAAAAGAAAATATACAATTTTGAAAAGCAATCATGTATTTTAGTTGAATTGTGTTGAGGAAAACCTCACACTGCACGTTGTTGGATGTTTTCCTATCCTAACCATCATCCAAAAAATGTGGAATGCCTTTAGTTCCACTTGCTTTGTATGTCAACATTGTTTTGCATCTTTTATTGAAAAATATGAAATAGCTCTAGAAACACAGTCAATGGCATGCAAATGTTTATTTTCACTATTCTAGTAGCAATCTTTGGTCTTAAAGATTAGTGTACCTCTGTAAGAGCTTGGCTCTATATGCCTATGTTACATTGGCATCAAGAATAGGCTAGTCCACTGAATTCCATGCTGGGAGATCTTGTCTTTGTAAAGCACCATGTGTTTTACGATTGTTCAGCAGTTGGTAAAAATGGTCATAAAAAATATACCCGAATATTTAGCCAGTTGTATTGTAGATCTACCTTGACATTGCAATTCGCCTATGTCCCCATGTAAGACATCCCAGAATCCTAGAATACACTCTATTAGTTGCCACTCCTCATAGGATGAAGGGTATATGTCTAAACAAGAAAGCATGCATTGTCGATCAATGATAAACAAAAAAGGTTTTTGTTTGAAATTCCAATAGCCTGGAAAAGATACTTACAATTAGGTCTGTGTTGTGGAAGATAGCTTGGATGATCTCGCAATACAAGTTCTCTATACATGTATACATGCTGTATCAAAATTTCTTTTACGCATTTTTTCCCTTTCAAGATTCTAAAATATTTTACGCTACGCTTCCAAGATGCCAAAAAAATA
>NC_141068.1:34517312-34577312 GCF_041138505.1 Cibotium barometz
AAAATGGCCAGATGAATCACATGATTAACTTGACTAACATGAATGATTCTTAAAACATGCTTTTTCCACATAAGATTCAATGAGATAGTACTATCCCATTGATACATAGATTAGAATCCCTTGTAGGTAATTGGATGCATTCAATCTTTCAATGCTCATGTTTGCATAGTGTGAACATAATTTATTACTAAGATTGTTTGGCTATGATTATCTGGAGGGGTAATTTTCACATTTTTGACATCTTTGCAGTTAGTTCCCGCACAAATTTTGATGCCACCATGGCGGTCATATGATATGATGTGTCACGTTGAGGATTGTACTCCACAACATCGCCTGCAACAATGTCTCCCTTCAAGTGTTGTAAGATATTCATCACATCACGGAAGGAGAGTCCACTAGGCTCTATGTGAGACACTCCTGGTGCAAAACCTGGGCCGAGGCAATCTACGTCAATGGATACGTACACACCTTTTGCACCCACGCCAAGCTCCTACAATACACAGTCCAACATGAACATAAATAATTTTGTCACATGGCAAATATGGTGATGAAACATAGTTGAATGTCTTTTCATGGTTTAAAATGGTTTTTTGCCACTTGAGTAGTAAAAGGTGGGCAAAATGTCCAAGTAAAGGTTGGACAAAAGGCCATATATGGATGCATCATCATTATCAAAATTAAGCTTGGAGCATTATTCTGAACTTAAGGCTGGGTAAGATGTGGCATACCAAATTCTCCAAAAATTCACGATGTTTTTCAAAATGCCTCATCTCATAAAGCTCCACTCCAAACCTCTCGGCTTGCGCCCTCCCCTCTTTGTTTATAGAACGTATTCCAACCTTTGCATTACAAAGAAAAGAGCAAAAAATTATTTGAATTTCTCTCACGTACTATTATAATGAAATGAAAGGAGAATATAAAAGCAAACCTGCAAAAGACGACGTGCATGGCCACCTTCCGTGAGTCTACACACGACTCACGGAGTCACGAGTCACAGGTTTCTGACAAACTCGTCGTTTGCCCGTGGACATGGAGTCTCTGGAGTCTGAGACTCAAGGACGGAAGAAGGCTAAGAAATTAGAATGAAGAAGAAGGCTGGACACTGCACAGTGCACACACTCGTTTTGCATACCTGGAAAGAGAAGTCGTAGCATAACTGGAGGCTAGCACTGAGCAGTGAGTGAGTGGACTGTAAGCGTCCTCGAGTGAGCGATAAGATAATGACTCGATAATTTATAGTTAATTTTATAAACGTTAGATTCTATAACGATTAAAAATAAACGTTTTAAAACGTTTAGATTCCATATTACATAACGTTTATTTTTTTTATTTACAATAAATTTTATAATATATATATAATGTAAAAGAGGGGGTAGGTAATAGCTAGCAGTAGCTGGTAGGCTACTGCTAAAGCGGCATACTGCTATCTATAGTGGTGCACTGCTTTACTAAAGCAGCACACTCTAGGCAGTTGACAGTTTTTCTGTGTCGACACAACTTTGGACTCTATCAGGGGGTTTTTTTGTTGTTTTTTGATCTATTTTGACACAAATGGACACACACAAACACACTCTAATGACCTATCACAAAAGAAATCATAAACAAACATTTTTTTCTACCGATTTGACCTTTTTCCTATGATGTGACACCTAGAACCGGTCACTTCAAACGTCAAATCACAACTAAAAAAGAGATTTCGTACTAGTTTTTCTTGATTTTGACAACAATCAATCAAAAGCTAACCTTTCTACACAACTTTCAACAACAAACAAAACTCCTATCACCTTCAAATCTCTCCAAACTCACAAAAACGGTCTATACTCTAGCTCAAGCTTCTAAGCTCGAATCGGGTGGATAACGATGGAACGATTGGTATTGGTGGAGCGTACCTGACTAGTATCCGTAGCAATGGCACCAAAAATGTTAAGTCTTCTATGTATGCGACTCACATGTCATTGGGGATCGTCCAAGCATGCCGCAAGTGAGTGCTCAACTCATTGCTACTTCTAGGTAGGAGCCAACCTCGTAATCGGTTCTACGAATGTCACGTTCGCAGCTCCCAACTTGTTGCAAATGCGATTTCGCTTGGAGAGGAGAGGGAGAGGGAAAGAGAGAAGATGGCATACTCGTGAGCGTGGGTGAAGGGGAAACCGTGGACGTAGCAATCGCATGAGACCATAGAAGGAAAGAAAGCATGCAAGAAATCCAACACCCTTAAGGGACTGGAGGGAAGCTTGAGCTCTTTGCATTGAACGTGGTATCCAACAAGTGAAGACTAAAGTCAAAGACTTTGCCTTTTATACAAGTACCTTTTTTCAAGGGAGGACTAACCCTTTCCATCTCTTGCACTCTCTCAAGCTCTAATTCTCCTAGCTAGTGGCGCAATGTGCGACCACCCTACTCTAGCTTCCCTCATTTTCTTTTTAGCTCTCTATGTACATGGCCGAATCGGCAAAAATTGTAAGTACATATATTACAACATGGTGGGCTGCCAAAAGGTTAACACACCCTAAGACCCATTTCAAGTTTGGTACCAATTAGACAAGTGACATATCAATGTCATTGGCCGACGCATAATCTTCCTTCACATACGTAACATGCATGTGGAAATTGGGCATTTGGCCTTTCCGACTAGACATACGGGGTCCAATTCTCTTTATACTTGGCAAGATCAAGGAAACCACTCAACTTAAGAACAGTTCCAAGTTTGGTACCAATCGGATAAGTGCATATATCAATGTCGTTGGCCAGCCCGTATTTTTCCTTCACATACGTACCATGCATATAGAAATTGGGGCATTTGCACTTCCCGATTGGACATATGGCATCCAATCCACTTGATACATGTCAAGATCATGGAAAACACTCACCTTAAGACCCCTGCCAATTTTGGTACCAATCAGAGACTTGCACATATCAATGTTGTTGGACAACGTGTAATTTTCCTTCACATACATACCACGTGTATGGAAATTGAGCCATTTGTCCTTCCCAATTGGACATACGATGTAAGATGCTCTTGATACTTGTCAAGATCATGTAAAAAACTCACCTTAAAATCCATGCCAAATTTGGTACCAACCGAATAAGTGCACATATCAATGTCGTTGGCCGACCCACATTTTTCCTTCACGTAAATACCATGTATATAGAAATCGGGGCATTTGGCCTTCCCGATAGTAGCAGATAAGAGGTTCGTTGCACCGGTGGTGCGGTCCCGCTAGTTCCTGCGTTTGCTTCTAACACGACCCACGGACCTTCAAAACTCTCTTGTATGCACCATATTTATCCATGGCCGTCTGTGTAGTCACATTGAACAAGCCGCCTCGGAGACAACAGTGGGACAATTTTAGAACCAACGATTCTTGACGTTTTCTGCAGGTAGCGGAGCATCCACGACAAGGCGTGGGGATCCTTAGCCGGCCTGTTTCATCATTGAATTCCATGTTTTTGTAAGCACTGTTGCAATGCTAGTGATGAATTTCGAAGTGTAATTTTTTAAAAATAAAAATAAATTTTGTGCCTTCTCTCTTCTCTTCTCTCTATCTATTAAGGACGGATCAGCTCTACGCCACGTGGAACTATGTGGTGATCTAGTGAACATTCCTTTGACACGTGTCGTACAATAGAACCGTCAACCCAACCGCTCCTTCGGAGTCGCGGCCAAAAGGTTCCTGGCCCAAGGAAGCCCCCGACAATGTCATCGTGGCTGTTGGTGCCTGCGCTAAAAATCTTCCTCTTGATATGGGCATCCCAGAATTCGGCCTTAGCCTAGAACTCACTGAATTTGGCCCCTCCAAAAAAGAAAAAAGACCCTCAGCCCCAAACACAAGTTAACATAGACTTGCCGCAAACGAACGACGACTCAGCCAACAAAGGACCTGCGCCCGAAGACAGCCTAAGGCCTTGACACAGAAGAGCAGATTAATGCTCAGAATATATTCACAAAAAGCATCGATGGAATGATGGATGTGTCTAGAATATAACCACGACAACGATTTGACCACCCAGATCCTGCACCAAATGAATTTTCAAACGTTGCAAAGCTCGATTGCCTTCCATGTGAGCAAGGAGTTTTCATTGGTATGTGTATTCCAGCCCTCACACATCCATTGGCACGGCAATTTGACTGGCTGAGAGTGTGCGAGAACAAGCTTTTTGTAACTGGAGCCACTGTCCACAATTTTGTCTCCCGGCCGCTATTACAAGTCTAAATAACATCGGGATTCTTCAACGCTTTGCAAGGAAACACCCTCTCCTCACATATCCATCGATGCAATTCCTTTAACGACTCCTCAAGATATTAGGGAAAGGCCTCCGGGAGGCCAGAAGGCAACCGGCGGCAGCCGGGGGCCTTCTTGCCGACCGGTGGCCTTAACCGTGTCGTCAAGGGTCTGGGCGAGCTGGGAGGCCCATTTCCTCCCGTCGATGGCGACCTGTGAGACTATTCTGCCAGTCCTGCCGGCATTCCAGCAAGCCCAGGACCTTGACACATTGGGGCTACTCTCTTCCACAAAAAGACAATAGCAAGCGGCAAGTCAAAGCCATCTCGAACTAGTGTGGCGTACATTCTTCTATGTAATGACCGTTTTTATATGAATGTGTGGAGGCAATGATGTGTACCCATAAGCAAGCGGTATCATTTAAGTACAATAGGACGGGTATGTAGAGCTTATGAGGACGTAATGCTGACGTCCGAAAGTTCTTTACTCTGATTTTATATTCACGTGATCACAAAATTTTTTTTGTTAATAACATGTGTGAACATGTTATTAACATGTTCACATGTTAACATGTTCTCAAAATGTTGGCTATATATAGAATGTCTCTATATATATAGCCCTAGGATCTCCTCTATATATACTCATCTATTGTGTGTATTCTACACACCTTTGGGGATGCATATGACATGTCTCTCTCTCTCTCACGTTGGTTCAACATGGTATCAGAGCTCAAAGAACAAGGGACGAAGCTCTCGTGCTGCTCCGAGCGATTCTTCTCAGCAAATTACAGCCGGGTAAGCTTCCATAGCCATCGCCATCTTCGATTATGTTCTTCCCGAAGCCCTACTTCTTCCCTTACACGATTCTATGTGTACGAGGGAGCAGTAGAAGGCAATTTCGATTGATTTGGGATGATTCTTCTTGTCTCTTGCATTAATCATGATCCTCTACATCATCTAAGCCTTAATCCATGTGCAATTGAAAAATTGCTGATCACTGTAATTCTGTAATTAATCCTTAATTAAGCGGATTAGTGACCGCTAAGTCACATAGTCTTCGTAGTCTTGCACCTAGCTATAAGCAAAATTAGGAAGGGTATTTTTTTGATGTTTTCACACAAAATCAGAGCTAAACCAAAGCCTAATTAACTCTGCTAATGATTTTTATAATTAAGCTTAATTTTAAAATTAATATTTTGGCTTTTTGTCTCCAAAAATCATAAGAAAATTATGGCGTGATCTACAGACCTCCCTAATCATGGGAAAAATACTGGAATGATTTTTGCGAAGTCTGATTAATTTATAGTTAATTTTTAATGCCAAAAAAAAACTGCTTTTTTTATCACTTTTTGATTTTTCAGACCATTCTCTGATAGTCGAAAAATCGCAGAAAAATTACAGAAATTCGAGCTCACTTAGTTTGATATCCCTGATTTTTCTTATAATTTTCTGAGATTGGGAAGCTGGTCTGAAAATTTCCGCAAGGCAGATTTTTGCCTATCTCTCAGTGTAAAATTCGGCAGTTTTCGCCTGTTCGAGCTAAATGGGGAAGAGAGAGGAACAAAGGGCGGGCCGTCTCAAGGCCGAGTTTTGTGATGAGGATTCTTCTTCTACTCTCTTATGATGTTTTTAATACATATCCATACTCCTCTTACCTATCTACATCATCATCTGTGGCATATGAGAAGAATAGCAGTGAAAAGTGTTTTTTTCGGCAGGCTCAGGGGGCTGTTTTGCAGAGGGCATAACTTTCTGTAGGAATGTTGGATTTCAAAGATTTTTATATCAAAATGTAGCCCTGAATAAGGTCTACAACTCTTGTGTGATGAAAATTTTCTGGTTTGGTCATCTTCATGCTCAAAAATTCGCCGCAAAAACCGGCAGAGAGCGGTTTTGGCAGTTTTGCAGGGAAATCTGATTTTTTGCCATTTTGGGGGTGGATTTTGGAGGTCCTCCACTACTTTTTTGCAGGGGCTCCAAAGAGACAAAGTTGTTCATTTTGTTTCCCTCTACAACTTTGTAGTTTTGAGTTTTTTAAGATTTCTTCTAGTTTGAGAGTTATGGCTCTCTGAAAGTGGCCGTCGAAACTGGCAGGCAGTTTGGCACTTAGAAAAATTTTGCCCAGTTTGTTCTGTTTTGACCCAACAGGGGGTAGAGGGTGGTTTTTGGTGTAAATTGAACAGGTTTATTTGTTGATGGCGATCGGCAGAGGTCCGATAGTGAGAATTGTATTCCTGATTGGCATGCATAAGGGTATATATGATTGATACGATCGGTAGAGGTCCGATAGTGAGAATTGTATTCCTGATTGGCATGCATAAGGGTATATATAATTGATATTGTGGTTGTGGGTAGAGACCCGTATGGTTATGATATGCTGATGGGTTGCAGGCTCATTTGTTTGTGATCCCGATAGTGGAAATTGTATTCATGATTGCTATTGGTTGTACCCTGATTGTTGAGCACTTGTGGTATGCATGAGCATATGGTTGACTAGGCTACAGAGTCCGAATTGCATTGTGGAACTCTTCTATGTCGATGTGGTTGTTGTCAAGCAATCACTGCCACGTTTCATTCTCAGTGTGGCTCTCCCGATACCGCACCGCCTCTCGAGTTGACCGCGACATGGTGATATTGTAAAACTTATCCTTCCATGCATCTTTTCCGCCGGACCCGTAGTGCGTGGGTGTTTGGCGCGCCCTTGCATCCCTTTGTTGGGAGTGTGCTCGTTGCCCCGCCGCCTGCTCGTTCATCGCCGTCTCCCACTCTATGTCGTGGACTTGGCCGGGGCGATGATTATGGTCAGGGTCTTCGATGGCCTTGCCTTACATTGATCGTGACTTATGCCTCTGTGCTAGCTACAGGAATCACATGATTAAGCTTAGACGTTCATAATGTATTTATTGACAATCCAAGGTATTATCACATGATGGTAATTATGCCTCTCTTTTCGATCGACTGCTGATGATATGTATATGGTTTTTGTTCATCCTGCCTCGGTGATGATCTGATTGTTTTATCTTATGACTTCTAAATCGTTACAGTTACTATCTCATGGTCATCTCGGTGATGATCTGATCATTTTAAATCTTATGACTTCAGAATCGTTACAGTTACTTTCTCATGGTCATCTCGGTGATGATCTGATCGTTTTAACTCATGACTTAGGAATCGTTATAGTTACTTGCTTATGGTCATCTCGGTGATGATCTGATTGTTTTATCTTATGACTTCAAAATCGTTATAGTTACTTGCTCATGGTCATCTCGGTGATGATGATCTCATTATCCTTTTATCTCGGCGGTGATGTTGATCTCTCGTTTGATTGTTCTCACAAGGAAGTTGTGTATTTGTTCTTTCTATGGCTTCGAGGAAGTTCGTCTTGTGCGTAAAGAGGACGTTATTGATGCTTAACATGCTGTTACTACTAGTTAAAGGTGCCATGTGTTCTACCTTTGCTTGTTACATTACAACTAGTCTCACGGACTTGACAATTATTATTTTAAGCATGCAAGCCTCGGTGATTCTGACAGGTTTGGTGAGTTTGTAATTTTGGTGCCTTGGTATGATGCCATGGTGGTGATGGTTACACATTTTATAGATATATGTATATGTGTTCATTGCATTGATGTAATTCACTCACTACAATCCATGATGCCATGGTGTTGTTCCATGATGATGGTTACATGTTTCATCAATGATGGTTGACTACGTTTCCATGGATTGTATCCATGATGCCATGGTGTTGTTCCATGATGATGGTTACATGTTTCGTAGATGATGGTTGACTACGTTTCCATGGATTGTATCCATGATGCCATGGTGTTGTTCCGTGATGATGGTTACATGTTTCGTCGATGATGGTTGACTACGTTTCCATGGATTGTATCCATGATGCCATGGTGTTGTTCCATGATGATGGTTATATGTTTCGTTGATGTTGGTCATTCCAAGCTATATGTTTTGTTGATGTTGGTCATTCCAAGCTACATGTTTCGTTGATGTTGGTCATTCCAAGCTACATGTTTCGTTGATGTTGGTTCACTTGGCTAATCTATACTGGTTGATTGTGTTTCCATGGATTTTATCCATGATGCCATGGTGTTGTTCCAAATGATGGTTACATGTTTCGTGAATGATGGTTGACTACGTTTCCATGGATTGTATCCATGATGCCATGGTCATTGGATGCACCGTGCCTTGGCTTTGGCTCATCAGATTGACTAGGTTTATTTAAGTCTATCAATGTCTTTTGTGGTCGACAATGCAACCATGCAGGTCTAAATGGCTATAATGGTGGTCAAGTCTTGGAATTCAATCTATGGCAACTAACAAGAAATTTCGTCGAGCATATTTCCCGAGAGGTTTAATTTCTTGTCCCGTCAGCTTATGAGGTTTATGTTCACGTCATGTCATCCTGACTACATGTCAAAGGTTTGATTTCTCTTCCCGTCAGAGGTTTGATTTCTCATCCTATCAGCTTATGAGGTTTATGTTCACATCACCTGGCTACATGCTGCCTGTGGGATGTCAAAGGTTTGATTTCTCGTTCCGTCATCTTATGAGGTTTACTATCATGATTGTGAATGTCACACGTTTGATTTCTCGGCCTATCATCTTATGAGGTTTACTTTCAAGTACGTCATGTCAGAGGTTTGCTTTTTCGTCCTGTCAGAGGTGTCTACATCCTAATTATTGGTTTGCTTTTTCATCATGTCTGGTCATCCTACCTATGGACATCAGAGGTTTGATTTCTCGTCCTGTCATCTTATGAGGTTTACTTTCATATCATGTCATCTTGGAGGTTTGATCCAAGTTATAGTTGTCTCATTATCTTGACTCATAATATTGGAGGTTTGATCTTATGTCATAGATTTTTCCCATGGCAAAGATATGATTCTAGCTTTCCATGATATCCTTACTAACTAGAATGAGTGTCATTTTCTATTTTAGTGTTTATTTGACAGGTCAATCTTCCAAGTCAACTTCTCCAAGTAACCAGATTCTCTTACTAAATCTAGTTCATTTGCCATTGATTGGATGATCTTCCACAAGTTGACATTGCCATGCATGTCCTTGCGGATGGACTATATTCCTAAGCAACCATATAATAGATACCTTTATGTCTATTTCTTTATGTACATTTTTTCGTGTACATCTCATATTTCTATAACAAAATTATGGTTTTCCATTTGTTATGGAGACTTCTTCCATATTACAGGGTTTATGGATCAAGATTGTATTTGGATATTGTTGAGCTTCAATATAGAGAAGAGACTACAAAAATATTATTTGGCATCGTCACGAAGATAGACTCGCACCCAACCTACATGAATGGATCAAGACAACATGAAGATGGATGACCTTCAAAGCCTTCATGGCTATTGTACACATAAGAGTGATGAAGTATATATGGGAGTGATGTAGCTCCTTCATGGCTATTGTATATATGGGAGTGATGTAGCTCCTTCATGGATATTGTATATATGGGAGTGATGTAGCTCCTTCGCAGCCTTCATGGCTATTGTATATATGGGAGTGATGTAGCTCCTTTGAATAATACTTTGTAACTATAAAATAATTTAATATAGCGGTAGGTGTATATAGAGCTGTGGGTTTTTTCCTTGAGCCCCCAAGGGTTTTTTCATCCACAGTTAGAGACCCTTCTTTGAGCGGGGGTGTTGGCTATATATAGAATGTCTCTATATATATAGCCCTAGGATCTCCTCTATATATACTCATCTATTGTGTGTATTCTACACACCTTTGGGGATGCATATGACATGTCTCTCTCTCTCTCTCACGTTGGTTCAACACAAAAAAGCCGGTGGCAAGCGACCTGGTAACCGGGAAAAATCCCGCCGGGCTTTTGCTATACCCGGCGGGCCCGCCGGGATAAAGCAAAGCCCGGCGGGTCCCTGCGGGGTCGTCATAAAGCCCGGCGGGGTACAATTTTCTATAAATATGGGCCCGGGGGGCCCTTTGGGATTTCATTGCTGACAGCATACACAGGTAATGAAAACTTGTGTGTGTGTGTGTGTGTATGTGGGTGTGTTCGTGCGGGCAGCCACCCACTGTCGCAATGCGCGGCAGGATGTGGGTGGTCCGCCACACGAGGGATGTGTGTGTGGGTGAGTTCGTGCGGGCAGCCGCCCATTGTCGCAATGCGCGGCAGGATTTGGGTGGCCCGCCACACGACTGGTGTGTGTGTAAGGCCATTCTTCGGAATGGTGCTTACCCTGGGGCACTTAGTCGGTAACGCGGCTAGTCTGTGTCCTATGGTAAGTATGGCACGCCGTAGCGGTACTAGTCGGTAACGCGGCAAGCATAGTATCGTTATGGCGATGTCACCTTCCCTTCCCTTCCCTTTGTCAAATGCGGACATATGGTCGGTAACACGGCCAGTGTATGTTCGTATCCTATTGGTATTCCCATAGAATCGGGCGGCATTTTGTCGTTAACACGGCAAGTTGGTGTCGTCCGCTAGTGCATAAAATGTTTTTTGCATATTGCGGCATTTGATCGTTAATGCGGTCGAAAAAGTGTCGTAAATTTGCTTGCGTATTTCGGCATATGATCGTTAACGCGGTCGAATAAATGTCGTAAATTTGTTTGATTTGACTTGTATTGTTTTTATTGTGTTTGATCCATGCGATACTTGGTTGCTAACGCGGCATTAGTATTTCATGGATCAAAGTTTACACCATATTGTCTAAACGTTTTATTTTATAATATCGTGATTCGTAACTCGAAAAATATGAATCTCTCTCTTCTTACCCCCCTCTCTCTCTCATGATACACTTCATAACTCTTTCTCTATCTCTCTCATGATTCACTTCACAACACGATAGATGTGTAGATAATGATTTTTTTTTATTTCTCTTAAAATATACATAATTCTTAATAATTTCTTTTTTCTCCCTCTATTTACTTAAAAATTAAAACAATACATTATTTTTCTCTTTAGGAACTCTCTATCTGTCACAACTCTCTCTTCCTCTCCTCTCTCTCTCTCTCTCTCATGATACACTTCACAATTCTCTCTCTCTCTCTCTCGCAATGATACACTTCACAACTCTTTCTCTCTCTCTCTCATGATACACTTCACATCTCTCTCTCTATCACGATAGGTATGTAGATGAGGAGTGCTTTAGGATTACAAAACATTATTTTTCTCTCTTTAGGAACTCACAAAACTATAAAAAATGTCATTTAATTTTTTCTCTCTCTATCTGTCACACCTCTCTCTCTTCCTCCCCCTCTCTCTCTCTCTCTATTTCGATAATGTATACACTTCGTAAGTAATAATGCGCTTGTTGTGGTTGTGTCACGTTCGATAATGTATTGCATGATGTTGAGTTCAGTAATGTTGTTTGCTATATTCTGTTTTTGTTTGATCATTGATAAGTAATGATACACTTATTGCTGTTTTCTCACGTTTGATGATGTATTGGATGATGTTGAGTTCATTAAAATTATTTGATATTCCGTTGTTGTATGAACATTGACGATATTGATATACTTGTTGCTGTTCTCTCACGTTTGCTTGATGTTTATTTCAGTAATGTTTGATATTCTATTTTTTTGTGTTTAGTGATATTTGCTAGATTTACGAAGACGATCAACATGCTTTCTCCCGAAGAGCGCAAAATCGTTCTGCGAGCAATTCGCATTGAAGCGGTCATCACAGTATCACAATGTACTGATGATGTCGTCAAAAAGATCAATGAGTCTGAGATACTCATGCGAGATCTAATAGACCAAATATGGGAAAATGCACAGCGTCGGCTTCGAAGTGGAGGCAACGCTGAGCTGCTAGATAGACAGAAGATAGCAAATTTCAACCATCAGCACATAACACGAACCATTTTGGGGAGCATGCGTGTAGCATGCAGTGATCTTAGAGATGCTGCCCCGCCTGAAGCCAATATGCAACGTCTACAGTTATGGAACGTTGTATGGAGCGAGCAAAGAGCCAAGAGCAAGCGCATGAAGGCGTATGCAGAGTCCCTCCCCAAAAGAGTGCGCATTGCCCAGGACGTCGCTGCAACGTCCAGTCAGGCAGATGCAAGTGGTACAGGTGTCATTAATCGTACCATCTACAATTCTATGTGCACACATCTTATTGGCATCCCGCACGAGGCTCTTCACGAAGGACGAACAATAGGCTCCGGTGTTTTTGGAACAGTAAAAGAGTATGCAATTAAAGGTATATCATTTTTACCGGAGCACATCACTTTTTGCGGAAAGCACTACAAAGGAGAAGGCAGCGCGAAGTTCGAGAGCTTCCAGGGAGAGCAGGGTATGCAAGTGCTACATCCATCGATTGTCCGATGCATTGCCTTTACAAAAGAGGCTCCTTGGATCACAATTTTCCCGTACTATAATGGCGGCGCTCTTGGTGATACTCTTCTGAAGGTTCCCTTCAGATTCAGTGAGTTCACCAGAGTAATTTTTCGTTTGGATCGAGGATGGAGACAACCCCCGCCTGATAATATCCCTTTAAGTCATCTAGAACTTTCAAAAATAAAACAAATAGTAATAAGCATGCCACATATTATGCATGCCCTGGTGGAAGGTCTAGCGGCAGCACATATGGCAGGTATTGTACATACCGACCTACATCCTTTCAATGTAGTGTTGGATTATACAAAAGAGCTAAAGCCACGCATAGGTATTATCGATTGGGGGTTGCTGCTGAGAGCGCCCAAAAAATGGGTGTCTCTCAATTTTGTATTTGAAGCAGACAAGAACCCTGAGAAGGTGGCACAGGCAGTCTCCTACGCAGACAGAGAGCGAAATAAACGACCGTGGATAGCCCCAGAGCTTTATGATCCATTTTTGGTAGATGCATACACTCCTGCATCTGATGTTTTTGCCTTGGGATATTTATTACAAACTTTATATGACTTTTGGCAAAAAGTGCAAGAGTTGTGGATGGATAATAGTTCCCATGACAAAGTTACCATGGATACTATTATTCATAGAGTCAAAAATTGGATGTTTCTGCCTAATCGCGATGAGCGAAAATCAATTTTGCAAGTAGTTGAATTTTTTAGATCACTAAATACTGACCCTACGAGGGCACAACGTCCTCTTGTAGAGCTATCGGTGGCATTCATCCTAACTTTGTAATGATACAGTATCAAGAGATTAAGTTTCAGGAATGGCATTTTGTTTCTCTCTTCAAAATTTGATGTGTCCAATGTTTCAAAATTTTGTTTCTCTCTTCATTGAGTCTTTGCAATATCTCTCTCCTCTTGTGGTGTTTAAGTTTATGTTTTCTCTTCAAAATTTGATGTGCGAGCATTGTTTGAAGTGTTTTTGGAGTCAAGTGGATATTTCTCATCGAGTCTTTGCAATACATATCTCCTCTCGTGGTGTTTGACTTCAAGATTTTGAGAGTAATGGTCAATTTATCTTACGTTGATCTTTACAGTTCATTAAAATCCTAAAGTCATTTACGTTCATGCAGATATGGAGCAGGCGCAAGCGAACGAGCATCAGGAGTTAGCCAAGAAGGCATACGAGCGAATGAAAGCCCTTGCACATGGCCTGACAGCCCGCGAAGCTACAAGAACAGCATGCAGGTTATCGAAATGGACAAATCCAACTTATGCCCAATGGAAATACATAAACAAACGCGTAACCACAGAGATGATAAAGGAAATATGGCCATGTCCAGATGGCGAGATTAAGAAGGGAAGATGGAAGATTTCTCGTTGCACTCACAATGATATCAAAACTAATGCCGAGCGCATTTTCTTGGAGGTGTACGGTCGTCCTCTCCATAACGCCGACGCTCCACTCTATTTTGCTAAAATGCTATATGCTCACTTTATCCTAGAAACTCCAGTGGACTTCGCCTCCAGAGAGGCCACTGTCAACACCCACGACATACGTGAAGAGACAGTGACATTCACAAGAGAAGAACTTGCTCTCATGGTGGAGGGCGCTGGACTTGAGTTAAACCAGGTCAAAGAAAGCTTAGGGGCACAGCTAGCAGAGAAGGAGAAAGAAGCTGACCGATTAACTCAAGCGTCAACTCCTCCCCCAGCCAATAGAGGGATTCAAGAGCAGCTAACAAAGATCAGCCAAGATGTGCAGAGCATCTCTTCACGTATTGCTCCTGTGCGCCAAGGAAACCACATCTCTCATTTTTTGATACATCCTGATCTTGTGGGAGTTTCTGCTGAGGCTACAAGTTCCTCCACCCCCCAATGTCCTGTATGTTACAAAGTATTCGATGGGTGGAGCGGCCAGTATATACTACCATGTGGACACTACTACCACTTAATATGTTTAGTGAGACAAATGCAAAATACTTCCACATGTGCATTGTGCAATGTCCCAATAAATCAAGGTATTTATACAGTGTTCGGCATGGCTAGCGAATATAAACCACCACGACCTTTAGATACAACTCCTAGTGCAATTTGCAATTTATTTCAAGATGAGAGCTAAGAAAAACAAATTCTACTTTTGTATTGATAATTTCTCCAAATATGATCATTTGTACAAGTACTTTTTATTAAATTAATGAAGTGACTTCTTCCTCTATGTCAGTATCTTGCTCCAAAATTCTTTCACTGTTTACTCTCTCGTCTGCTAAATTAAGCTCATCTAAGTCAATGTCTAAATTGTCTTCTATCTCAAGGGTGGTGCACAACGTACGTCCAACATCAAAGTTCTCGTCTACTACATCTTCACAATTGTACATCCATCTGGGCATATCTTCTTCATACTCTTCGCTTTCGATGTCTCGCAAGATCTTTTCATTGCAGTACATGTAAACAAGTTTATCTGCTCGATCTACAAGAAGTCGATTGCGAATAGTACTATGAATATATTTATACATGCTCCAGTTTCTTTCTGAGCCTGAGTTTGAAGAGCACTGACTTAGAACCTTCATCGCAAGGTTGCGCAATAAAGCATAATGCTCACCACCATTCATCATCCACCACTTCCATGCAGGTTGCTCTTTAGCCATTTGTTGAACAAGGGAGTTGGAAAATAAACCCTCTTTCAACCGAAATGAGGTCATCTCCTTTATGCACTGTACACGATCATCATCATTATTATAGAAAGTGTTTACCACTTTATAAAAATCTTGCACCACCTCAACGTTGGACATCAAATCCATATTCCAATTTTCAGGATCTAACATGTAAGCAGCACTGTGCAGTGGTGAATGCGCTCCAATCCATCTAGCATGAAAGTACTTCAACAGAACTTTTCTTTGTCTACTGGAGAATGGTACACGCCATTGCTTTTCCACCACTGAATGCTCTAATTTCTCAGGACACTCCAAACTCCGCTGGACAGTCCACCATTGCATCCATGCTTTTCCGAGATTAGGCGCTCTTTGATCAAGACTTCGTACAGCATACATAACAGGCATCATTACATGGTATGCATCCATCACACTGTTCCACCAACTTCTTCTCGTAAGCGCTCCCTTCAAGACTTTGATTTTCTCTTTCACTTTTTCAAGTTGAGTGTTCTCCCAGTCATGAAATGCCATGCATGTAAATGTTTCACAAACTGCATCTTTATTTCTAAGAAGAGACTCAAAAGTGTAAAAGTGAGTGCAAAACCTAGTCTCCGCTGGAAGCTTTAACATAACTGACATGCAAGGTCGAAACATATCTAAAACTCTCTGTCTCTTGAGCATGAATTTCACAAGCTGGCGAGCAGTGTCGACGATTGAGGCAAACCATTTAGTATCATCAGATTTATACCAATCTTTTAATACAAGATTCAAACTATGAGTATTACAGCCTACCGGAAAAATATGTGGATATTGTCGCTGTAGGATTCTGGATGCATTTTTACAATTTTTTGCATTGTCCATGACGACTTGGACTACATTTTTGGCACCCACTTCCTCTATCACAGAGCTAATGACTTGAGCAATGTAAGCCCCAGTTTTGATTGAACCAGCTGAATCCACGGCACGGATGAAAGTCTCACCTCTAGGTGAAATAACCATTACATTAATTAATGGTTTTCTTTGCACATTAGACCATCCATCACTTACTATACTACATCCAGAAAGCTCTATATTGCTAAGAATTATTCTTTGTACACGTTCTTTTACCTGCGCATAACATTTCTCTAATAGATCATTTCGCATAGCATGGTACGTAGGCGGTGAAAACCCTGGTCCAAACTCACCAATTTTCTTCCATGCTCTCTTCCAATGCTCACTGTCCACCATCATCATAGCACTCCCAGAAAAGTAAATCGCTTCAGCAAGGACGAGTTGTGCATCATCGAGTCGACCTTGACGTAGGCTTTCTTGCAATGAAGTTTGACGCATGGGTATATTTCCTACGTCAAAGTTTCGCTTGCAAGAAGATGCACTGGGTAGATTACTTTCTGGTTGCACATTGCCGTTCGGGGTACAAGTAGGCCATGTGATGATTAGAACAACAGTGTTCTTGCTGCCTTGATACATTAACGGTAGGAGTGTCATGTTTTCTTGAATCTTTCTTTTGAATTTCTTCTCTTATGCGTTTGGCCACTATAGGTGCAGAGGGGTGGGTACATGACTTTTTCTTCGGTCTGCCTAAAAAGTGTTCTCTTAGTCGAGGCGCCCCACCTGATTTTACTGCATGGCATAGCTTACACTCCCAATCTATGAATCGATCACTAACGTTAATTGCATATTGCCACTCTATCCCAGGTGCCTTTTTTTCCTGCTATTTGAAATTTGGACTCTATTGGAGGTATCACTGGATCCAACATTGTCCTCCATCTCAACAAATAACCTATTCAACCAAGAATATAACAATGAATACACAAATGAAAAAACAACAAAGCACTCACGTATAACAAAACATACATCTGCAGACAAAGTACTTCGAAACTATCTTGACAAATACAAAAGATCATCACATAACACAAAACTACTTCAAACTATCTTGCAAGGTCTTACTACAAAACTACTTCGAAACTATCATGCACATTGCACCCCCAATGAAGGATGCCTTTTGTACCCAATTAAGGATACTTTACACAATCAAAGATCTATGCTTGCCCAATACTCTAGTATAGGACAATAGACCTTCTCTAACATTCACAAAAAAAATCAAAGATCTATGCTTGCCCAATACTCTAGTATAGGACAATAGACCCTTGTCTACTCTAAACTATATCAAGTATCAAGAACCAATACAAGCCCCTAAGCAGGACTCTTGGCTCCATCAAACCATTCATAAAGCAGAATGAGGTAGATTACGTACGTGGCTCAAATGCAAAGCTGAATGACTCCAAATTTGTCCCTAAATCTCCGCAAGTATTAGCTACGAACCACACCCTGCCCCCAGTTCAAAGAACTAAGGACGAGTGGCCCAATAGCCTTAGGAGTGCCTACAAGGAAAGACGACAGCCCCTAAAATAAGGACGTTCTTCCCAAGAGGACACTTCTAGCAACTCGAGAGCTCTACAAGTACTTTGAGGAGAGATATCACGCCCCCAAAACAAGGACTATCTTCCCAAAAGTTGTACGATGAGTGTCGGGCAGTGTTTATATACAGAATAATACCCCGCCGGTGTTCCTTCTTTTTCCCGGCGGGCCCGCCGGGCTTTTATCTTTCCCGGCGGGCCCGCCGGGAAAACTCTATATCCCGGCGGGCCCGCCAGGAAAGATAGAAGCCCGGAGGTGTTACTGGACTAGTGGGTTCCGGCAGGTCATTTCTCAGGTCATGTGAATATACAATGTGATCACAAGTTTTAATATGTTAAAACTAGGTTTTGTTAACGTGATCACGAAATTGTGAAGACGTTAATGAAATCCCTGGTTCTTTATCATAAAAGAAATCCGCGTCTTGAGACAATGGGTTATCAACATCTGTAACAAGGTCACACAGGTAGCCCAAGAGGAGACGGAGGATTCGGCACAGAGCACGAATCAGGAGAGTAGGTAGAAACCAAGAGGGATTCGATGTCGTAGCTCGCGGCATAATAGAGAGAAAGCACAACTCGATGATCTTATCAAGATCCAATCTTTGTTGGCGTCAATCCTGGGCGATGAGTTGCAATCACAGTACCTGAAGCAACGAGAAGAGGTTGATCAGCTCATCAAAATTTGGGTAATCTTTTTGTCCATTCTTTGAAATCATGTTTTGCCAATCCTTGCGTCGGAATTTGATTTTTGGAATTTCGACCTTTGGATCTGATGGTGGAACGGTCTTCAAGGAGAGCGGATGAGACAAGTGCTCGAGGAAAAACGGCAGCAGCACACCAGAGCATTATTGACCTTAATCAAGGAAAGTGTATGAAGGCGGCTAAAGAAAAAGGACGTGGAGGTTGAGAGAATAGGCCGCAGGAATTGGGAATTGGAGGAGCGTGTGAAACATCTCAGTCTAGAATCCCAGCTCTGGCAGAACTTGGCCAAGAACAATGAGGCTATGGTCTCCAATCTCAGAAGCAATCTGGAGCAAGTAGTAGCACAGAGCAGGGAACAAAGCAAGGAAGGATGCGGGGAGAGTGATGTGGATGATGCAATTATGGAGAGTCAGGTGATGCTCATGGGTGATGCTTATGCCCGCACTGTGAAAGAGAACAGGGACCTCAAGGAGCAATGATCTCAAGCTGACAATGTGGAAGAAGGATGATTTACTCCATGTAAACCTAGGTCTTGCATTCTTTGGGGCTCCACATAGAGGACACTCAGTTCGACGAGTGTCACATTCTTTATACAGGCAAAGATGTCTGCAAGGAAGGAGGAGAATGCACACGCTATTCGTTCTACACATATGCATACATAAATACACATGCACATGCATACACAACACGCACATAGGTAGGGGGTTGCACACACATAAACATACACACACTTGAAAGGGTGTACACAAATGCACATATATCTGCATATGCAAGCACACACTCATGCGTACAAGCGTTGCGCGTGCACACACACACACACACACACACGTAGGTGAATATGCACAAATGTACATGCAGATAATTGTTATATATACACATAGCAAAACACACATGCGCACATTCACGCATACACCACACACACATACATATATGCATGTGCGTACATAGGCACGGGGCATACACATGTACATGCACATGCATACACAACATACACATAGACAGGGGGTGCATAAACATACTCATACACAAACATGCAAGTGTGTGGAAACATGCACGTATGCACGTGTGCATATACACATACACACGCACACACCACACACATGTACACACACAACAAGGAAAAGCGGTCACATGTACGTGTGCATATACACATACACACGTACACACACAACAAGGAAAAGCGGTCACATGTGCGTGCGTAGACACGTTTTCTGGTCTGGGTAGTAAAGTTACGGGAGCGTCTATTCACGCCGCTATTTATGCACCTATCGACAAGCATTTATTTATGCTGCTAAAGTGTAGTTGGACGCACATATAGATGAGTGTATAGACACGCTCACAGACGAGAAAATGCACAATGCACACAGGGCACTTTTTTGCGTGTCTATACACGAGTGTATATTGGCATCTATATGACAACTAGATGCGTGGATAGACACAGACCGTAACTGCGCTTATAGACACGACTCAAAATTTGTAAATTAAAAAAAAGCAACATGCTCATATTTCATACCCTTTGCTCATACATGCATGCATTGTATTTAATGCAACCAACATCAATGCATTGTGTATAATTCGCATGATTCCGTGCACGAGTTAAGAGACGAAGCAGATTTAGTTGTCTTATACAAGCCCGTGATTACAATTTCGAATAAAAGATTTTGAGTCCACAACATTAGACGCGTGTAAACCATCCATGCACGAGAAGTTGAATACAAACATTACAAAAGTGTTTATATATATTGCCCAAAAAAAGGCTTGTACATACATACACATGTGGCCTCAAGTACGAAAAGTGATAAAGCCTTAAATAAGATCCAGCCACATGTGGCTTCTTCAAGTACAAAAAATAGTGGCTTTGTAGGTTTGTTTATACATGCACGTGTGGCTTGAAGTACAAAAAAATAGTAAAGCCTAAAGCCACATCCAGCCATATATGGCTTCAAGTACAAAAAATAGTTGCTTCTATCTAGCACTACATCTACTACTAGTCGGAGTCTCTCTCTCCTCACTCTCGGAGTTTCTTCGGCGCCTTCATCTGGATTGCCTCCTTCTGTCTCTGTATATCAAGTTGCAATCTGACACAAAGAGCATATGCATGTATTAGATTAAATCAACAACTGACTAAGAAATCACATAAATGCAAGTCACATTGAGATCCATACTTACAAATTCAGCCCCCCATGACACTCCATATTGCTCCATCTGGATCCGTCGTGCGTCCCAGTGCTACTAGCCTTGTTTCTTCCATGGCAGCTTTCTTTGCTTGCTTCCACTCGCGTCTATGAGCAGTGGCAAGCTAGCTCTTTGGAGCATGTCCTTGCTCTATCCTGGCCAACTTGTCTCTTGAGCAAGGACCTCTTATTGGCAAGTCTTGTCGGCAAAGACACGATCCAAAGGGCCAACCAAACAACGCTCATAGGCACGAATGGGAGCAAGAAAAGAAGGCTATCATAGAATAGAGGACATGATTAATTATATATTTCTTTGATATACAATGTGCATAGCTACAAGAGAGGGCTTAGGGTATAGCATCCGACTTTATTATTGATGTACAATGTGCAAAAAAGAGCTTGAGGTATAGGGTACAAAAAAAAGAGCTTAGGGTATAGGGTACAAAAAAGAGCTTAGGGTACAAAAAAGAGACGAGAGGGGTTTAGGCTCAGGGTCACTACATAACTAATGCACAAGAAAGCTAACTAGTAATTAAGAGCTGAGTGCTACTCGTGGAGTGCTCTCGCCGCGCAAAGAGTTTCTACGATCTTTTGGGTCTCCCCAAGAAGATGTGCATGTAGTCCTTGGTGTCAGGCTACTCTCATTGTGATGCTCATCGCGATGATAAGCTCCGCGTACTAGCTTCCCAATCAAAAAAGAAAGGTACCCAATGAGTATACGGTACCCCCAATCACTACACCACACAATAAATATGAGGGAGACATATGCACACACAGCACTGGGGGGTTAGGATTAAAACATATGCAGGATAGAAAAAGAACACATAAATAATGGATGGGAAAAAAAATTTAAGTGAATGGAAGAGGGAAGGGGGATGGGGAAGAACCCAATCCCAGCCCCAAACTATCTCGGGTTCAAGGGGTAACGCATCTAGAAACGCGTCAATAAGCACGACTGTACTGTCAAACAGTAGCACCATTTGACGCGCTAATTGGCGCCCTACAGTTCAAATTTTCTCTGCCGACTGAGCGTGATGGGGACTGTCGCCCACAATCCAAACACCAAAAAGGAAATAACATGTGCACAAAGGACCACCACAAAAGACAACATTGCAATAGCTAAACCCCAAAAACACGTATAAAAAAGGAATCAAGTGGCACACCTTGGAAAGGTATGAGTCAACGAGTTCCAAGTCCTCTTTGATTCTTGATCTTCCTTTCCCGGTCCTCGTATGAGTGCTCACACTTGAGGTGGGAGGTAGGAAGGTGTGGGGGTATGAATAGTGTGGAGGTATGGAGGTGTAGAGATGGGAGGGTTGACGACGGCAAAATGTGTAGTGAAGAATGAGCCACTGGCGTAGGGTTATAACATAGTAGTGCATCTATACACGCGTATAACACCTCGTCAATATGACAGTGTATACGCGGCTATAGATGCATGTTTATATGCGGTATTTGGCATAGTAGACGCGCTTATAAATGCACTAAAAGACTGTGGAGACGCACTAATAGCCGCATATCATACTTGGTAAAGATCATGGAAACCACTTGCCTTAAGGACCCTGTCAAGTTTGGTGCCCATCAGACAAGTTCACATACCAATATCGTGGGCCGATGCATATTTTCCCACACCTACGTAGCATCACTACTACAGAAACACCGATTATCGTCGTTCTTTTCATCAAAAAATACAAAGAAGATGATTTTCTTTTGACCAGAAAAATGATGGTATGTTAGACGGCATAACCGACGGTATCTTCGACGGTATAATTGATGGTATAATTGATGCACAATACCATCGAACATACCATCGACAATACCAAATATGATACCATCAAATATACCATCTCTGCTACCATCTAATATACCGTTGATTGTGTTGCCATATATATATAGGCAGTGATGTGTGTGAACACACTTAGGACCGCCGGGGCACTTTTTCCCTCTTTAGGAGGTTTTTTCCCCAGGCTTGTATATACGCCCATCCTTCTAGGGCTAACTGATCTTTTGTACATTGACACAATCTAATACACTTTGTGTTGTGTGCATTCTTGCTTCTTCTTCTCCAAGCTTTGTGTGCTTTCCTGCAACCCTAATTCCAACAATTGGTATCAGAGCAGGCATCGGCTCCCAGGGCTACGCCGCCAGCACCCTCCGACTCACGTTCTTCGATTGAGGTGAGTTTTCATGAGCGCTTGCAGGTCCCTATACTCTGCGTCTGAGGTCGTTTCAGGCTCCGTTTTTGCATTTCAAGTTCTGCACAGGTGTTTTCGTCATTTTCTGCAGAAATTTCGACAGTGCAGTTTTCTGCAAAACAGGCATACGTGTTCTATTGTGGACCGTGCTACATAGCACAAGTTGTCTTTTGTTCAGTCTTTGCTTCATTACAGGTAGCTTTTGTATCAGTTTCAGTCAGTGGCCATGGCTGATAACAGCAATGATGTATTTCACATGTTGTCTGCTGAAGACAAACTGGATGGAGACAGCAACTACCCACTTTGGGCATACATGATGCAGCATGTTTTGGTTGCAAAAGGACTGTGGAACATTGTGCAGGGTACGGATGTACGTCCAGGTTCTGTGGATGTAGGATCTGTTGAGGATGTTGCAGGTTCTAGCAGCTCTACTGTTGCTGCTGTTTTACCCACTACTGAACAAGCTCGTTTGGGATAGTAAAGATGCGCAGGCTCATGCCTTGATTACACTTTCTGTCAAACGTAACATCACCCCACATATTCGTTCAGCTAAAACAGCAAAACAGGCTTGGGATATTCTAGCTGGTTTGTATGCAGGTCGTAACGAGGCAAAAATCGCTTACCTGCGTAAAGTGCTAGAATTGAAGATTATGCAAGAAGATGATGACATGAATGTTTTTCTTACTGAGATTAAAGATCTCAAAGAACAGTTGATTTCTGCAGGTGAGATTATTCCTGATCATTCTCTTGTGCAGACTGTTCTTGATGCTTTACCTGAGACATATCAGACTTTTGCTTCCACGTGGAGACTTCTTAATGAGGACAGACCTGATGCTGTCAAGTATGATACTTTAGTCAACAAACTCTTGCAAGAAGCGCAGTCCACGCAAAACAGGGCCAGGCAGCGTGCAGTTGATCAAGCATTTATTGCTGCCCAGCAGCAGCAGAGAAGGAGTGGTAAGGCAGCCCCTTCCACTGTTTCTTCTCCTATTAGTAGGTCTGCAACTTCTTCTCCTTCCACAGGTAGCAACAATAAGTCTGAGAAGGCTCTTGATAAAGGCAAGAAAAAGACTAGGTGCAACTATTGTAAGGCAAATGATCATGTCATTAAGAATTGCCCTAAGCTAAAGGCTAAAGAGGCAAAGAAGAAAGAGTCAAATGCAGCCACAATAGCGGATGCTTCTACAAATGCAGATTCTGCAAATGTTGTGCAGGATACAGAATGGGCGTTTAGCGTGTATTGCCAGTATGACCCATCTGTACATGATGCATGTTTGGCTGTTTCTGTTGACTCTCATGTTTGGTATTTTGACAGTGGTGCTACAAAGCACATTACCTCGCATCGTGATATGTTCACTTCTCTTGAGGCTGTCCCTAATGGGAATACTGTCACATGTGCCAATAATGCTTCTTACCCAGTGAAGGGCATTGGTAAAATTATGCTTACTGCTGCAAATGGCAGCGCTTTCACACTTTCAGATGCTTTGTATGTGCCAGGGATAAAGAAGAATCTATTGTCTGTCTCTGCGCTTGCTAGACTTGGACTTGTAGTCAAATTTGTGGATGACAGATGTACTGTTCATGATTTGACTTCTGGTGATACGATTATTGTATCTGGCACCTTGTTTCGTGGGCCGTATAGGCTCAATTCTTATGACAAGTGTGTAAAAGATTCAGCAAATGCAGTTTTTGATGAAAAGGCAGTTTCAGATGCAAAACTATGGCATGCTCGTTTTGGTCATCTGAACTTTGCTAGTTTGCTGTGTTTGCAGAAATTTGATATGGTTGCTTCATTGCCCCCTCTTGAGGCACCATTGAAACATGTTTGTGAAGGCTGTATTTTGGGCAAAATGCAGCGTTCTGCGTTTCCAAAGGATGGTTCTGTGTGGGCCATTCGCAAATTGCAACTTGTACATAGTGATGTATGTGGGCCTATGCAAACTCCTTTATTTGGTAAACACTTGTACTTCGTGACTTTCATTGATGATTACTCAAGGCATGCATGGGTATATCCATTAAAGGCAAAGTCCGAAGTGTTTTTGTGCTTCAAACAGTTTTTGCTTATGGTTGAAAATGTATCCAATTGTAATGTGGGCACCCTCCGTTCTGATCGAGGGGGGGAGTACATGTCTAAAGAGTTTGATGCATTTCTAGCTAGTCGTGGGATAAAACACCAATGTACAGTGCCGTATACCCCTCAGCAAAATGGTGTTGCTGAGAGGGAAAACAGGTCACTTATGGAGATGGCACGATGTATGGTCAAGAGCCAAGCTTTGCCACATGCGTTTTGGCTTGAGGCTGTCATGTGTGCTGCATATGTACTCAACAGGTGTCCTACTAAGGCCTTGCAGTCTATTACTCCATACGAAGCTTGGCATGGCAGGAAGCCTTCTATTGGTCACTTACGTGTCTTTGGTTGCTTGGCCTATGCTTTAGTGCCTGTGCAACAATGCACAAAATTGGATGATAAGGCTGTCAAATGCATTTTTGTTGGTTACAGTGCTGAGAGCAAGGGTTACAGATTGTATCATCCGTAGTCAAAGCGTATCTTGATTAGTCGAGATGTTGTTTTTGTGGAAGATGCTGTGCAGCCTTTGTTATCATGTACCAAAGAGACAAGTGTGAGCTTACGGGATGTATTTGATACATTGTTGCCTCTGTTTACAGATGGGAATTCAAATGTAAGTCCTAATGAGGTAAATATTCAGCCTATGCAGATTTCAAACGACATCATAGATCAGCCTATTTCTGATGCAGATTTACAGGATGTAATTTCTGAGGATAGGGCTGAAAATGAGCAGGCTAGAGGTATGCCTAAATGGCTGGTGCAAACCTTGCGTGATAGTAAAATTGATGCACCTATATCTAGTCGTACTCGTTCAGGTTTTCAGCATGCCTCTTATGCATCAGATTGTTATGCTTTGGCTGTGTCTAGTATGTGTGAAGAGGAAGAACCTCTTTCATTTGATGAGGCACAAAAATCAGAAAATTGGTTGGCTGCAATGCAAACTGAATATGATGCTATAATCAAGAATGGTACATGGTCTTTGTGTGATTTGCCTATTGGTAAAAAGGCCATTGGATGTAAGTGGGTTTTTAAGTTGAAACGAAAGCCAGATGGCAGTGTTGATCGCTATAAGGCTAGACTTGTTGCAAAGGGTTATGCTCAAGAAAAGGGCATTGATTTTGATGAGACCTTTGCTCCCACTTGTCGTATGACTACCATTCGTAGCATTTGTGCATTGGCAGCTCATAATGGTTGGAATGTACATCAGCTGGACATAAAGACTGCGTTCTTGAATGGAGATTTGCATGAGGTGTTGTATGTATCGCAGCCTCGTGGTTTTATTCAAAGAGGGCAAGAAAACAAAGTGTGCAGGTTGAAAAAGGCTTTATATGGTTTAAAGCAAGCTCCACGAGCTTGGTATGAAAAGATATATGCATATTTGACTGCACATGGATTTCAGAATAGTCCAACAGAAAGCACTTTGTATGTTAAACGTGTGGATGGTGTACATCTAATCATTGCTCTCTATGTCGATGACATGCTGCTCACATGACCAAATGAGAGTCATATTGCTGATTTTAAGGCTGGTTTGAATGCCTCTTTTGAGATGTCAGATTTGGGGCATTTGCATCATTATTTGGGGATACAATTTAAGCAGTGTGATGGAGGTATTGCTTTGTGTCAGACAAAGTATATTGAGACATTGTTGCGGAGATTTGGCCTTGAAGACTGCAAGCCTATTGCTACTCCAATGGAGAAAGGTTTGAGGTTGAGTCTTCATGATGCTGGAGATCACTTTGATGTCACACTCTATCAGACAGCTGTTGGTTGCCTCATTTATGTATGTATTACGAGGCCGGACATTCAGTTTGCAGTCTCACAGGTGAGCAGGTTTATGCATAGCCCAGGGTCTCAACATTGGAAGGCAGTTAAACGCATCTTTCGCTACTTGAGTGGCACCATACATCTTGGGTTGTTTTATCCCAAGGGGGGATCATTGCCGCCAGATTTACATGCTTTTTCGGACTCAGATTGGACTGGTTGCTATGACACAAGAGTGTCCACAAGTGGTTTTTGTTTCATGCTCGGTAGCTCATGCATATCTTGGTTGAGCAAGAAGCAACCTAGTGTGGCCACTTCTAGTTGTGAAGCTGAGTACAGGGCAGCTTTCACAGCTACGATTGAGTGTGTGTGGCTCAGACGGCTTATCGCTGACTTGGGTGTTGGACAGGAGTCTGCCACCTCTATCTTCACTGACAGTCAGAGCGCATTGACAGTTGCGAGAAACCCAGTTTTTCATGCTCGCACAAAGCGCATTGAGGTGCATTATCACTATGTCAGGGAGAGACTCTCAGCAGGAGAGATCAGCTTGGCCTATGTGCCAACACAGGACAACCTCGCCGATCTTTTCACAAAGGCGCTTCCTCGTGAGAAGTTCGAAGCTTTCCGCAAAGCTTTGGGCTTGCTCCCCTTTGTGGACTGATCCGGGCATGGCACTCCCCTATACATGAGTGCCAGCTCTCGTTCACACCATTACTCCCAGGGGGAATTTGTTGCCATATATATATAGGCAGTGATGTGTGTGAACACACTTAGGACCGCCGGGGCACTTTTTCCCTCTTTAGGAGGTTTTTTCCCCCGGCTTGTAAATACGCCCATCCTTCTAGGGCTAACTGATCTTTTGTACATTGACACAATCTAATACACTTTGTGTTGTGTGCATTCTTGTTTCTTCTTCTCCAAGCTTTGTGTGCTTTCCTGCAACCCTAATTCCAACAGATTGTACCATTCAAAATACCGTCGCTATCTATATATTCACAATGACTCTTATGTAGATGCCAAGAAGAGAAAAAGTATAATAAGGTCTTCTTCTTTTTTGGGGGCTTTAAGCTTGGAGAGAATAGTTACCCCCCACAATATGTGGACCGATATAGATCTCTTGTTACACAACAACTTCTACTTTATGCTCATAAAGCACCTATGGAAAAATAAATCGCTTCAACTTATGGAGTGCAACATGAGGAGCATGTTACAGATTCAGATGTTGGGGTGAAGGAGACCATGTAGGAGGAGGCTATTGTCACAGATAATGCTGCTAGTTTGCACAAGCCCATCCTCGATGAGATTGTGACCGCTTTAGTTTTTTAGAATCAATAGACCATGCATGAGAAAGTTGTTGCCACATCATCTATTTTTGGCACGTAGGACACTATCCTTGAGGAACCTACTACAATTGAAGCTGTAAATCTTGAACTTAAAGTGCTAGATGAGGAGGCGTCCACCATTTTTGTGTAGGAGAATCTGATGATTTTTGAGAAGGAGACAACTTTTGTTTCTGGAGAGGGTGGTGTCATGGATGATTTGGAGCACAAGGACACCATTCATGTGGAGGATCAGCCTGCGCGGACGAGAATCTTGATGATGATCACATGCACTAAACTTCTAAGGAAGCTTCACATATGGAGCCTCCCACATCATCTACATAGTAGGACATTATTGCATGAGTATTTTAGTCACTCATTCTTGTAAATCTTACTTGTATTTATACAATACCTGGAATTAAAATCTTTCAGCTATCTCAATCATTCCATTTGGGATGTCTTTACATTGTATGATGCTCGCTCTTCTTTGCATTACCTGTGAACATGTGATTGGAATCAATATTATGAATAAGAAACTACACATGTAAAATTATGTTGACGGTGGAGAACCTCACGATTAAACGACTCTGTACACCAAGTGCCCGTAGGAAGTCTATGCAGGTGAGATGTGAAATATCACGTGTCACTTCGAAAAAGCCCTTCGCGTGCACCACGCGTTCAAGGATCCTCTCCCGATCGAATTGAGCGAGCCTCTTGACCAAATGATAATCTTCTAAAAGGATAGGACCTGCAGATAGAATATGATTTACACAACCTCTGATTAGTAAACATTTGAGCAGGAAAGAGTTTAAATGTAAGGGAGCACAACTTATACAGAAATCAAGGAAATCAACTGTTCATTCAAAACAAGGCAAGCGAGCTTATCCAATCATAAGAACTCAAAAGTTTTGAGAATGTGCTTACCTCTGGCACTGACAGTTAAAGATGAATTGTTGTTCCATACT
Source organism: Cibotium barometz (assembly GCF_041138505.1). Taxonomy (NCBI): domain Eukaryota; kingdom Viridiplantae; phylum Streptophyta; class Polypodiopsida; order Cyatheales; family Cibotiaceae; genus Cibotium; species Cibotium barometz. The sequence continues at coordinate 34,546,129 of NC_141068.1, forward strand.
GGCGCACCCGAATTGGTGGTGAAGAAGGGAGAATTGTACGCGCTCGAAGGACGAAACTGCGCAAGTAGAGAAATCGTCAGGTTCTAAATTCAAATCTTCAACTAGAGGTTAACTTTTTGTCAAATGGTCTTGTTGGGTGGATTTGCTGGCTCATGCACCGCTTCCTATTATCCACTATGCTTCTTTAAAAACCATCCTCGACTACATGGAAGACTATTGAGAGTCGGAGACGTATGTACGCCTCATTCCAGCTTGTCTTTTCAAAATTCGACGAGTCTATGATAGAGAAGTGTAAATATATATCCATATATCTCTCGTTTTTTAAAAGTTTGGCAATCCATCACAGCACGCCATTCTTTGTGAATTCACAAGATCTACATGACCGATGTCTTTTAACATCTTTGAATGTGGTAAAAATGCTTTGATAGTATGCTGATCAGAACTCGGAGGATTGTTTAAAAGGTTTTAAGTCGGATAAGTGCGTGTGCATGAGCTTTATCTTTTCGTAGCTAAACATGATTACGGAGCGGGGTTGCATGTAAGCCATCTTTGTAATTGATCGAATCTATATCATTCTGTAATTGTTCATCCACTTGGGTGCATCCTAAGTTTTGATATATCATTGCTTCTTGCTCAAGATGTCATCTTCATTGAGAATGAATCTTTTATCAACAACAGTGGGCACCTTACAATTTTGGATTGTGCCTTGCATGCGGCTTTAGATAGTTTCTATATTCTTAGCCTTAAGCTCCCCACCATGGTCAGTGAATGTAGGCCCCCCCCCCGGTTGCCATCAATGCCATTAGCATCATGGTCTGCATCTACAAACTTACCAAGGACAAGCGTTGTTAAGATAAAATATGTTCTCGTTTTTCATTGATTAAATTATTTCTTGCAGCTATTCCAATGGATCATGCTACATCTCCTTTGCTAACAACTTGGAAGCTTAGAACCATCACCCGTTTGTTTCCTAAGGCATCATATAGGATACTCCAAGGGGGTGAAGACCTCAATGAGAGCGTGGACAGAATCCAATCATCGACAATGGCATCAACATAATGCTGTGAGCACCAGAATGGGGGGCCAATGGGCTAAATGGATGTTGATGGACATGTAATGTTTTCTTTTTCTTAAGCAACAATCACAACAACAAAGCAATTTTCTATAGCAACGTGGTTTTTGAGGATAAATACAATCTCTTTACCATCGAGAGATCGCGTAATGTTTCTATGATTGCTTCATCAACCCTTTACACATGAACAATTCATGTGTGAAGTCCTCCATCAAATATGAATTTTTGCATTATTCATGAATAATGAGTAGAGTGCATTTTTCCATCTTTATAGAGAGTAAAAGAGATGGCCATGACTGGTGGTGCACCATATCAACTTCTCAAATTGCAATATGAGTATGACTACTGACATTCAGGTAATATGTCGATATCTTATCTATTCACAATGCTACTTCGTGACTCTACTGGACTCTTTATTCTCGATGCTCATGACGCCCAGGGAAGGTCTCATGATGTCCAAGGAAGGGCCCATTCCCTTGGATTATAATTCTTTGGGAAAGGAAGCGCACCACCTCCTCAGCCACAATATGTGTGGTTATAATAATTACATTATATATTATTATTATACTTTGTTTTCTTTCATTGACCAAGATATTTTACTTCAACCTAAATTCTTACAACATTTCTCTATTTTGATGCATGTTCTCAAACCGAGGCAACATTTGGAGTCAGGAGAGATGAGCAGGTTGGATGCAAAATTGAAGAATGATGACAACACTATTCATGTCATTATCACAATAGTATGGAAAGTGCAATGAGGATAACGTATGAGCTCTTTTGAGCATAGCCTTATTTATGTATTTTTTAGAATTCAATTTCCAAAAGGCACAATTCTTTAGACATCACCAACTCAGTAATAAAGCACCACCTTTGACATTTGCAGGGAGGATCGAATCTTGATGGACCTTGTCAATGTCTCGTTTCCATAATTTTACTAATTCTATTCTTGTCCTTCTAACATTTTAATAGTTTATATGATTTAAGTTAAATAACAAGTTACGTGTTACTTGAACAAAAGTGGACTATAGAATACATAAATGGATAAAAAACAAGGCCAAACAAGGAAAGAAATGATAAGCAGAATTAATTTGTGACCATTTCTTTGGCCATTATCTTGCAACACTGCATTTTGTTGTGATTATGTTAATGTCTATTTTATCCTCTCATGTTAGACTGCCTACCCACCCTAGTTGTTAACAATGAATGAAAATCAATTCCAAATAGTTCCCTTGTCTCCATTAGAATATCGTCGCACAATTGAGTGAGTATACAACATTGCCTAAGTGAAATGACACTCATTAGGTTTCCATTCTCAGTAACAATAACATCAAGTAACTCATTTGCAAGTCCAAAAGAGTTCACATCCTGATCCAGTGGCACAAGTTGTGTACCAATCTACCTACTATATTTATAATAAAAAGAAAATATACAATTTTGAAAAACAATCATGTATTTTAGTTGAATTGTGTTGAGGAAAACCTCACACTACACGTTGTTGGATGTTTTCCTATCCTAACCATCATCCAAAAAATGTGGAATGCCTTTAGTTCCACTTGCTTTGTATGTCAACATTGATTTGCAATCTTTTATTGAAAAATATGAAATAGCTCTACGAACACAGTCAATGGCATGCAAAATGTTTATTTTCACTATTCTAGTAGCAATCTTTGGTCTTAAAGACTAGTGTATCTCTATGAAGAGCTTGGCTCTATATGCCTATGTTACATTGGCATCAAGAATAGGCTAGTCCACTGAATTCCATGCTGGGAGATCTTGTCTTTGTAAAGCACCATGTGTTTTACGATTGTTCAGCAGTTGGTAAAAATGGTCATAAAAAATATACCCCAATATTTAGCAAGTTGTATTGTAGATCTACCTTGACATTGCAATTCGCCTATGTCCCCATGTAAGACATCCCAGAATCCTAGAATACACTCTATTAGTTGCCACTCCTCATAGGATGAAGGGTATATGTCTAAACAAGAAAGCAGGCATTGTCGATCAATGATAAAGAAAAAAGGTTTTTGTTTGAAATTCCAATAGCCTGGAAAAGATACTTACAATTAGGTCTGTGTTGTGGAAGATAGCGTGGATAATCTCGCAATACAAGTTCTCTATACATGTATGCATGCTGTATCAAAATTTCTTTTATGCATTTTTTCCCTTTCAAGATTCTAAAATATTTTACCCTACGCTTCCAAGATGCCAAAAAAATATTAGCTCACCATGGTTTCTTCCTTCTATTGGGTTGCATTAGCACGCATGATCCTTTTAACACAGCTAACTTCCATAGTGACAATACTGGAAACTTCTATACATGAGATAGAAGAGGTAGGTTGATAAGGCAGACCTACTTTGTACATCTTCATCTTCGGCATTATTATTCACACAATGTTTGCATATATAGTTTCTCTTCACCATCAAAAACTTAAAAAGATACTTCAACTTAAACTCTAGTGACTGTGAGAGAAATGGGCAAGCAAGGCTATTAATTTATGTCTATTTGTTGCTTTGTATTGTTTTGCACAAGCAAAGATGTGGTTTAGGAAAGGTAATCGAGTTGAAAGAACATAAAAAACTAGACAAAATAGATGAAAGATGAAGAGAGCTTACTATTTTATGTTTGAAAGCCAAAATTTCAATCAACACATCAATAGTAGAATGGTGTAGAATGATGAAAGAGAACTTTGAAAACTAGAAAAAAGGAAATGGTTGAATGCAAGAAAACTTGAAGTTTGAAACTTTAGAGACAAGTGGAAGCGAGAAAGCTTGTATAGGAGAGAATCCATTTCAAAAAGCGTGTTTTGTTTCAAACATGACAAAAATTTGCCTTTATAGTGACAAGATCTTGTGAGAATTAGAAAAAGATCACCTCATTAATGTGGCATGCTTTGTGTCAACATAAAATATGATTTCTTTTTTCCATTTTCACCCCTTTTCTTTTCTTGAAAATTTTCAACATTATGTTGGACTATATATATAGATACATACATACATATATTCTATATATATACATATATATGTATGTATGTATATGTATATGTATATGTATATGCACACACACACACACACACACACGCACACACGCACACCCGCATGCACACACACAATCTCTCTCTCTCTCTCTCTCTCTCTCACTTACGAACCTTGAATTGAATGCATCCACATAAACTCTGAGAAGTTTTTTGCAAATTGAATACTTAAATACCTAGAATCTTGCATTGGTAAAGTAAAGTAGGGGAAGGGACATATTATTTGGTTAGTCTAGAGATTATCCTTCTATAGTCTTCGACGTGACCATGAACTACCTTATTATAAGTAGTCCTTGTATGCATTAAACCTTGACACTCTTGAGCTAGCTTACTTAGCAAGGCCTTGGGGAACATGAAAATATGGATTGCGAGTATTCCACTTCGATAGCCTAAGAATGATAAAAATCTCTCTCTCTCTCTCTCTCTCTCTCTCTCTACCTACCTACATCACCAACACTAAGACTATATTTTATATGGTATGGGCTTGTTAATAAAATGTAAAGGACATATGTAGTAAGTTAGTAATGTTCCCCTTAGATTAATAGAGTCGTTTTAGTAATTGAAACACTCAATTTTATCCTTTTTTAACTACACTGGACTAGGCCCATGTACTCCCATTGTATAGCCCCCTCGTGTATGAACTAGATGTGCCTTTCTCCACCTGCGGAAGCAATAGCTAATCATGAATATCACAATATGGAATTCAAGTAAATTTGCCAAGTGAGGGTTAGCCAGCTTCGTATGCCTTACCACATTTGCCCATAAGGTGCCTTCTCCAGCTAGGGGCAATAATTCTTCTAACTCCGGCTTTGGTGATCGGAGAGGATATGGTACATAAGGTTGTTTTGTTGATGCAATATCAGAGTAAGCTTCTGGTAGGTTCAAATGGTGTTATTTACATTAACACCTTAAACATTAACTTTAAAATTCAATGAAAATCAAACCCACAATGTTTATATTTCATGCATTTTTTATCGTAGCAAGTACAATTGTATAGCTTGCCGTTGTCACTAAATTTGTGTTTCTACCATTCTACAATTGAACTTCATTCATCCCTGCAAATAAATTGATCGTTCATTTGAAAGCATCCCTTAGCCATAGCAATATTTAACTTTGGTGCTTTAGTGAATTTAGTTGAATTTTGGATGAGCAAAATGTTCGGCCTTGCAATTTTCAATACTTTTTTATGCTCATATGTCAAAGATCAAGAATTTGGGATGTTTACAAGGCATCACTATTTGAAAAGCTATTAAAAATGTCTTAAGAAGAAACTCATATCAATACTTAAGAAACCTTAAGTGTTGAGCACAGTTTTTTTATCATATTTGTAAGATCAAACTTAGAATTTGTGAGGCTCGCTCCCACATGAAGACAAGTACATATACATGTTGTGAGTGCACAAGTTGTTATTTGATGATAAATATCACAAATATATATTTCCAAATCGCTTTCTAAGGATATGCTCATTGTACTAGCATTAGGAGATTTTGATTCAAGCAATGTGTAGCTTGGTTAGGAGCATCTTTATTTTTTCTCATCTTTATCCTCGTTAGGGCACTTACTTTACTTAGCACCTTCTCCCTTTTGGTGATGTTGGCATAGGCATGGCCTTTTTTTTGGGATTTCTGCTACAAGCTTTGTTAAGTTAATCTTGTGATTATAATGCTAATATATATGTGTATGTGTGAGTGTGTGAGTGTGTGCATGCACGTCGGGGTGTGTGTGTGTGTGCGCGTGCACGCACGTGCGCATTTGTATGTATGTATACACATCTCATATACATATACATATACACATCGTAGACACATATAGATACACATGCATACATACATACATACATATGTACATGCATGCATGTGTGTGTGTGTGTGTGTGGTACACACACACACACACACACACACACACAGATATATATCCCATGAAAATTTCACAGACCCATTTTCAATGTAGATATCCTCCTTGCACCTATGGGCATTGAGCTTGTTTGGCTAACACAAGCAATCAAGGCCAAGACATGTCATCTTTAATCCCCCTCATTGCACCCAATAGGGGTGCCAATAGCATTGGTAGAATTATTATCTGTAAGTAAAGAAACCAACTTGAAAACAAAAGAACTTTATTTTTTGTATTGAGGAAAAAGTTTCACTAATTTTAAAAAAAAAGTGAATTGTTGGATTTATATACATATACCAATCTAATTTATAAAAACTTAGTTAAGGTAGTGTCATTCTAAGTGTTACATGTACATCCTTTCCCTACATGCGTATTACGAACAAAAATTTTCCAATAAATCCTTGGTAATTATATATACATACATGCATGAATTCACACAGACACACACACACACATGCACGCGTGCTCTCTCTCTCTCTCTCTCTCTCTCTCCTCCCCCTTGTTTCTTTTGACAAATGGTATCTAAAAATTGTGTGACGTTTAAATTTAGGTGTTATTTATAAAATCTTCCTACTACTTGCAGTGTATTTGTGTAGAAATCTTTCAAATTTTATTTATGATTTTTATCTATTAAAATAGAGAAATTGTAATAACAAAAGCCACCAAAACATTCGAAAGACAAATCCTTTTAACTTTGTGCATGTGTCTATTTGTAGTGTTACATGGCCCTTTATCACGTTATGAGTATGAAAGATAACACCTCTTTAGAATCCAGATGAAAATAAGATGCAACCACAAATATGCATGTTAATCGATTTGTCTTGATTGTGAAAATGTGAATGTGTAATGAAATTTTCATTTTGTGATCAAATGAAATTATTTTCTTCAAAATCACTCATTTTTCCATAGATGGCACAAAGTATGCCCTCTTTCTTTTGAAAAAAGATATGTAGGAACACAATCATTACTAGAGCATTACCATGAATGAAAATGGCCACATGAATCACATGATTAACTTGACTAACATGAATGATTCTTAAAACATGCTTTTTCCACATAAGATTCAATGAGATAGTACTATCCCATTGATACATAGATTAGAATCCCTTGTAGGTAATTGGATGCATTCAATCTTTCAATGCTCATGTTTGCATAGTGTGAACATAATTTATTACTAAGATTGTTTGGCTATGATTATCCGGAGGGGTAATTTTCACATTTTTGACATCTTTGCAGTTAGTTCCCGCACAAATTTTGATGCCACCATGGCGGTCATATGATATGATGTGTCACGTTGAGGATTGTACTCCACAACATCGCCTGCAACAATGTCTCCCTTCAAGTGTTGTAAGATATTCATCACATCACGGAAGGAGAGTCCACCAGACTCTATGTGAGACACTCCTGGTGCAAAACCTGGGTCGAGGCAATCTACGTCAATGGATACGTACACACCTTTTGCACCCACGCCAAGCTCCTACAATACGCAGTCCAACATGAACATAAATAATTTTGTCACATGGCAAATATGGTGATGAAACATAGTTGAATGTCTTTTCATGGTTTAAAATGGTTTTTTGCTACCTGAGTAGTAAAAGGTGGGCAAAATGTCCAAGTAAAGGTTGGACAAAAGGCCATATATGGATGCATCATCATTATCAAAATTAAGCTTGGAGCATTATTCTACAACTTAAGGCTGGGTAAGATGTGGCATACCAAATTCTCCAAAAATTCTCGATGTTTTTCAAAATGCCTCATCTCATAAAGCTCCACTCCAAACCTCTCGGCTTGCGCCCTCCCCTCTTTGTTTATAGAACGTATTCCAACCTTTGCATTACAAAGAAAAGAGTAAAAAATTATTTGAATTTCTCTCACGTACTATTATAATGAAATGAAAGGAGAATATAAAAGCAAACCTGCAAAAGACGACGGGCATGGCCACCTTCCATGATGCGTGCAAAGGATGATGCATGCGAGAACTTGTTTCCTTCAAAAGATTCATAAAGGTCCGGATGTGCATCAAAGTGGATGATATCAACTGGGCCCCCAAGCTTCTCTGCAACTGCTCGTACAATAGGGTAGGAGAGGGAGTGATCACCCCCAATAATCAAAGGGCGAAGAGGATACTGTCAAGAAAAGAAAACATTTATAAAACAAAAGTTGAGAATCTTTAGGGTTGTGGTTTTTTACATGCTTGTGGCTGTGATTTAATTATTGCTTTGTGGACAGGTTGTGTTCACAACTAATTGTAAAATGTGGTTGGAATTAAGAACCATGGAAATAGGATGAACATGGAAGTTTCCTAATCCGAGGCAACCATGCCTCACCCATCCTAGAATATAGCACATATGTGTAACTATGCTTAATCATATATCAATTTTACTTTTTTGGGCACAAGTTCGAAAATAAGAAAATTGTATACATCTCAAAGTTTGTAAAAGAAACATTAGTATCCCTACTAGTGCAGTAAAGAAGTACATGAAAGGTCATACTTTATGCAATATGGAAGAAGCACCAAGCTTGCGGATTCCATACTTCTCAGTTCTTGTTAAGTCTTTGAGGCTTCCTCTCTATAGAAAAACTATGGATAATTGGCTAGATGTAGAACTCCTTTGAAAAATCTAAAATATTAGCATATTTTTATGAACTTAACTCAAAATTGTTTGCTATGTAAGCCAATCCTTTAATGTTGAATCAACTTATTTAATCTCAAGGCATAAGACATTCTCAAGGCCTAAGAGACTAAAGGAAGTTGTAATATGTGTATAGTCTACGTTTTGACAAAGGGATCACTATTAAAAATTGAGCTACAAATAAATATGAGAATTAACATCATAGAATTAAGACATTAACTATTCAAATTTAAAACCTCTAGTGGCTCCCATGGGCCCAAAATGTATGTTAGAAATATTTTGTCATGTACATTAGTGCTAAGTAAGTTACTTGGCAACATTCTTTCGCAAACCCTAGGCATTATGATGGTTTATCTTTAACTATTGTCTAACCTTTTGTAAGAAAGGGTGACAATAATTCCAAATGTCTTTTTCTTTCATTTTTTGCATATTTCATGGGTCCTTAGTACAATAATTCCATATGTCTTTATGTTGACTTTTTTGCATGTCGAGAGATAGGTGGTTAACTATCACACTATCTTGCCCAATGGAAAGTGTGAGACACTATACTAAAAGGTAATTTGTTGCAGCTTTATTTTAGTAACTACAATGAACTCAAATGCTTGAAAAGGTTGTGTTTGGAGGAATTCCCATAGGAGGCTTCCTATATTAGAGTGCTCATCTAGGGAAGACTACCAATCTCACCTCCACCAAAATTTGCAATGCTCATAATTGGCAAAAGACAAGCCATTTGGTGTTTCCTTTTACAAGGAAAATTGCGTTGGCTTTGTTATTCTTACATTAAATGCAAGTCTTGCATCATCATCTAGTTCTCAACCTAAATTCCCATGCAACCACATTTTAACAATTAGTTGTGAACACAACCCCTCCACAAAGCAAGAGTTAAATCACAACCACATTTTAACAATTAATTGTGAACACAACCCCTCCACAAAGCAATAGTTAAATCACAACAAGCACAAGATGAGAAGAGTCCATGTGGTAATAAATAAAGTAAAAGACAAGTAAAGTTAAGTAAACCATCACTTGAAACGTCTTTTAATTTCATGTCTACCTGATCCATGACCAGCTTCACAGAGTCAGAGACTGTCTTCATTAAGAGTTCATCTCCGATCCCAAGATTTTGCAACTCTTGGATTGGAAAATCCCCAACATCAGCTAAGACCCGTGGATCTGCCAAGTCCTTCCCTGCATGGTTATGCGACAAGTCGGGAGGGAAGTTAGCATGAGCCTCTTCATGGAAGCATTGGTCCTTTGCAAGCATATTATGAAAGGATGAGGTATTTCTTGTACAAGAATATGAAAGCCTAAGGTATGTCATGACCATCTCTTGAATCATAGTCGTGATAGAAGTTAGCATGAGCCTCTTTATGAAAGCATTGGTGCTTTTTGCAAGCATATTGTAAAAGCATAAGGTATTTCTTGTACAAGAATATGAAAGGGTAAGGTATTTCATAACCATCTCTTGAATCATAGTCACGACGAGTCAAAAATCCAAATTTGCAAGTTAAAAATGCAAACCTATTCATTAAAATGCTACGTACTATACATAGTCACGAAGAGTCAACATTCCAAATTTGCATAGCTCATGATGTGTCATATGAAGGTGCAACCACTTCCCCCAAGTGACGTTATGTGTCCTCTCCTCCCTAACCTCTCATAAATGGAGCAAAGTAGCAAAATGAAAAGAGGTGAAGCACCCAACCTTCCTCGGTTGTGGAATTGGCACTTGCAGACCAAATGGCCTCTCGTACAAACGGAGGAGCAAAAGCCGTTCCTCGATGGTAAGAGGAGTTGTGGCCCAAAGGAAGTCCAAGAAGACAGGAGACTGCTTGTGCCCCACCAGCAGCATGCACAACCTCAGCCTGTACTAAGATAACAACTAACACACTAAGTCAGCAACAGGGATGATGGAATGCATGTTACTAAGAATTGGAAGCATTAGACGATATGATAAAATTGCCTTAGCCCTTGCGCGCTCGTGAAGGAGAGCTAGCGAAGCGTTTATGACACGATCCTGGGCATGGCGAGACGATGCTGTTACTGGGATGGTGTATCCGGAAAAGTTTCTCGCACGCAGCTGGGTCTCGAGCTTTCTCAGGTGCTGGGCAATCCTCATCATGGCTGCAAATCAATCAGAAACCTCTGCTACAAAGAAAATGGACAAGTCGTAAGCATGAAATCTCTGTTCCTACGCAAACTGGTAAACTAGAGAGTAAAGGCATGGAAGCAAGGCGACCACCTTATAATAATGGTCTGCTAGTTGGTAATGTGAGCGATGGAGCAATTTCTGGAAATCGGAAGTGGAGATTATCTACTATCTAGAGTTGCTTACGAGTCAGGATTCCTGACTTCTGACAGAAACGGCTTGGCCCGCAATTTGATCACGAGGCCAAAATAAAAGCCTGAAACTTGTACACTTGTGCTTTGTAGTTTGGCTCGCAGAATTCGTACCTACTAGTACACATGCATGCGCGTTGCCAGTAGCGTTAACTTTGTGTGTTCAGGCGTGCGAATACTTTGCCAGTAGCGAGACTCTCGTGCGTCGTGAATTGTGTGCAACTCTCACTCCTGCGCTTAATGCTCTTATAAAGGCCAACCTACGTAATATTTTTTTCATCTCTGGAAATCGGAAGTGTAAAAGCCTGAAACTTGTACACTTGTGCTTTGTAGTTTGGCTCGTACACATGCATGCCCGTTGCCAGTAGCGAGACTCTCGTGCGTCGTGAATTTTGTGCAACTCTGACTCCTGCGCTTACAAGGGTACATGCTTTTGGGATAGCATATATAGCATCAGCACGTTACTTTGATTTTTGGCCCTCACAGAGTTAAGAGCTTGTTGGATTTGTTTGCAAACCAGCATGTGGCAAAGTTCGGGTTCACTTGTGCATGCAGGGCTGAGGTGTCAGCAAAGAGTTCCTTAACATATCAAAATCACCTGGTGCAGACATGGTTTTTCCTTGGGTCCTTGCTCTAGAATAGGGGCCAGCCCAAAATCCAATTTCCAAGTATGAGCTGCCAATGACAAGTTGGTTTACAAACCAAGCTGCTTGCGTGAACAAGCTCCAAGGGTCTGAGGCAACTATTTCAAAGAGTTATGCATGCTGACTTTTCTTAATGCTGCTTAATGTTAGTTTAAATTCAAGTTAGTAGTAGTTTAGTTGATAGTCGTGAAGTATTTTATCTTATGTGAGATTATTTAAATGGGGGTCTCCACTCATGTCCCAGCATTTTTAATGGTCCATGCACCGGAGTGATCGACTCTAAGGTGCTAGCGAATTCATAAGCTAGGGCACGGGTTTCCTCCGAGCGTCAGGGGCTCATCAGAGCCTGAGACCCTGGCTGGTCCAAAAAAAAAAAAAAAAGGTCCATCCCCTCTCCACTTCTCTCCTCTCCTCTCTTTTTACTCATCTACCTGTTTCCATATTTATTCACCTTCACTTGCATTTTTCACTACCCCTTTCCTTCCACTTTTCCTTCCCTTTTACAAGTTATTGGAAAACATTACTGCCTAAGCTTGTTAAAAGCAAGACTATAGTGGTTTAGTCACCTTATTCACTTATGTTGGAGAGATGTAATTGCTTTTATTTTGTCAATGTTTACTATTTTAGTAATGATGTGGTTAGTATAAATTTTTAGTTAAATGTTAAATTAGATTATATGTGATGGCTTGTTTTGTCTTTTAGCTTGTATGACACCACCCTTTATTAAAAGCACATACTATTATTTAAATGTAGGAAGAGGGTCCCGCACTTATATTTGATGGTCCATCCCCTCTTTCACTCTCTCCTCTCCTCTCTTTTCACTCATCTACCCTTCCTCGTATTTATTCACCTTCACCTACTTTTTTATTTCCCTCTCCTTTCAACTTACACCCTTCATTTTGGTTTTACAACTTATTGGGAATTTTTATTGTAAATTTATTAGAGTTACTTTAAAGTTTCTCTAAATGGGAGCTTCTTGGTTGTGCCACCTTGAGACACAAAATGTAGACATAATATCAATTGAAATAAGTGTTTCAATCCAATAATTAACTAGCATGTTTGACCTTGAAACCTAAATCACTTCACTCATTATTAATGACTATTTCATAATGAGAAGCAAGTCAGTTTGTCAACATCCATCTTCCGATTGTTTACACAAGTTTCAAATGCTACAAAAACTAGGCAAAATCAAGCACCTCCTAGCTCTTGTAGTGCATGGCTACAATGTGCTCCATGTCACCTATGCACTTTCTCCAATTGAGTTGGGGGACATTTAGCCACCATAGCCCGATAAGAGCATAGTGGGATGGGACTCTTAGGGCATCTTCACATGACCAATGTAGTTTGCAAACCTGCTTGTCTTTGTCAACTTCGACTTAGAAACTAGTTTTTGGGTTGGCCCCTACCGTCAAAGTAAGGGCTCAAAAAAAAACCAAGTATGCAACTATTTGCAACATGTGATTTTGACATGTCAAGGACTTTGTAGCTAACACCTCACCTTGCATGCACACCTGTCTTGAGGAACTACATTGCGTGTGAACAATACCTCTAGTTTTTTGTCCATTATGGGTTTACAAACTAGACCCTATGTATGAACAAGCTCTTACATGTGTTAAATAAGGTGGATTATCCACTGCAGCCCTTGCTTTTAGAGAGTTTGACTTGGAAACCCCATGCAATAATGGCACACATGTAGGCTCCAGATGAAGACGATGAAGGCACAACCATGTTGTTTGCTAAATTTATTCCTGGATCTGCTAGTTGTCCTGGGTCCCCTTATGTCGAATGGAACAAGTGTTTCTCTGCAATTTATAGATGCATGTGTTGTAGCTCCTCCACCCCCATAGTGGGATGAGCTCTAAGTGACTTTCTCCTTGACTTGGTAATTCCTATTTTCAATAAAGTCAAGATTAAATCAACACACATTTCTAAATGCTTTAGTTTAGTAAGTTTTTTATTGTTAAGAAAATTATGAAATGTTTATCGATATTCATATGTTAAAATTTAGTTTGTTGTGTATGACATTAAACACAGTTAATAGTATGAATGCTCACCCAATCTTGAAAGGCATATGCTCGAGACACAAAAAAGCTTTATGAGGTGTAGACCATAGTCATTTCGGATAACTAAGAATAAAAGTTTTTGAAAATATTAATGAAAATGTTCTTTACATAGAATTTTCCTTAATCCTCGTATTTATTCACCTTCACCTACTTTTTTATATTTCCCTCTCCTTTCAACTTACACCCTTCATTTTGGTTTTACAACTTATTGGGAATTTTTATTGTAAATTTATTAGAGTTACTTTAAAGTTTCTCTAAATGGGAGCTTCGTGGTTGTGCCACCTTGAGACACAAAATCTAGACATAATGTCAATTGAAATAAGTGTTTCAATCCAATAATTAACTAGCATGTTTGACCTTGAAACCTAAATCACTTCACTCATTATTAATGACTATTTCATAATGAGAAGCAAGTCAGTTTGTCCACATCCATCTTCCGATTGTTTACACAAGTTTCAAATGCTACAAAAACTAGGCAAAATCAAGCACCTCCTAGCTCTTGTAGTGCATGGCTACAATGTGCTCCATGTAAGATATATAATATAAGCTAATTTTGTTTTATAAATTCTAAACACTTGTATTTCTTCTATATGTACAAAAAGTTTCAAGAGAATTTGATATGAAGGTTAAGTGCACCATATAATAATGCCAATGTGAATTATCAATTATTTCAATATTGAAATATAAAATGTAATGTCAAAAAGATGTTCAAATCAAAGTGCCCATAAAGATTGAATGTGCAATTTGAAGTTCATTATCAAATGAAAATAGCAATTTTCTTGTTTTAAAAGATAAATGTGCAAGTCTAGTCCATTTTCACGCAAAGTATAATGGTGTCACTTCATCTTTGGCCCATTGGCTTTGGATACCACAAACATCAATCTAGATTGTAAATATATCCACTATAAATGCTTGGGCCTACTGTGGTTTTGTTCTAAGCACTTAGATGAAATCTTGGCTAGTGTGAATCTGTAGCTTCATCGTTGGTCTCCTAGTAGCCTAGATTGTTGGAATTAATGTATTAGTTAAGGCAGTGGAAAATGTGTAAGCAATAAGGGTTAATGGCATGTTTTCTGTTATTTAAGGTTTTTCCCTCAAACCACAATAAGTTGTTGAGTTAGTGATAGTGTGTGTGTTTCAACCCTAGTTGGGTTCCACACTAGGGTTTTGGCATGTTGGGTAGCCATTGTGCTCTCATTCTTGCATCTTGTAAATGAGTTATGTCTGCTTTATTCCATGCTTTTCTCTTGCTACATTTGGTATTAGAGTAGGCTCTGCCTTGCTCCCCCAAACATTGATTTCTTCTCTCACATTTTTTCCTCTTAAATACTTATGAAAATTCTCAAATTTTGTGTCGGTGCTAAAGCAGCGCACTGCTTTAGAGATTCCTCTATCAAATAGCAAACATATAAGCTCAAAAAAGATGTTACAAAATGAAGTGTTACAAAATAAACCCGAGAGAGCCCCAAAAAAAAGAAGACCTCATTATACTTTTTCTCTTCTTGGCATCTACATAAGAGTCATTCTGTGAATATATAGACAGCGACGGTATTTTGGATGGTACAATCAACGGTATATTAGATGGTAGCAGAGAAGGGATATTTGATGGTATCATATTTGGTATTGTCGATGGTATGTTCGATGGTATTGTGCATCAATTATACCATCAATTATATCGTCGAAGATACCGTCGGTTATGCCGTCTAACATACCATCATTTTTCTGGTCAAAAGAAAATCATTTTCTTTGTATTTTTTGATGAAAAGAACGACGATAACCGGTGTTTCTGTAGTAGTGATGCTACGTAGGTGTGGGAAAATATGCATTGGCCCACGATATTGGTATGTGAACTTGTCCGATGGGCACCAAACTTGACAGGGTCCTTAAGGCAAGTGGTTTCCATGATCTTTACCAAGTATGATATGCGTCTATCAGCGCATCTCCACAGTCTATTAGTGCATTTATAAGCGCGTCTACTATGCCAAATACCGCATATAAACACGCATCTATAGCCGCGTATACACTGTCATATTGACGAGGTGTTATACGCGTGTATAGATGCCGTCGCCGACCCTCCCATCTCTACACCTCCATACCTCCACACTAGTTCATACCCCCACACCTTCCTACCTCCCACCTCAAGTGTGATCAAAGAAATATATAATAAAGTCGGATGCTATACCTTTGTAGCTATGCACATTGTATATCAAAGAAATATATAATAAATCATGTACCCTATACCCATGTCCTCTATTCTATGATAGCCTTTTTTTCTTGCTCCCATTCGTGCCTATGAGCAGTGTTTGGCTGGCCCTTTGGATCATGTCTTTGCCGACAAGACTTGCCAATAAGAGGTCCTTGCTCAAGAGACAAGCCAAGGCCGAGTTGGCCAGGATAGAGCAAGGACATGCTCCAAAGAGATAGCTTGCAAGTTGCCACTGCTCATAGATGCGAGTGGAAGCAAGCAAAGAAAGCTGCCATGGAAGAAACAAGGCTAGTAGCACTGGGACGCACGACGGATCCAGATGGAGCAATATGGAGTGTCATGGGGGGCTGAATTTGTAAGTATGGATCTCAATGTGACTTGCATTTATGTGATTTCTTAGTCAGTTGTTGATTTAATCTGATACATGCATATGCTCTTTGTGTCATATTGCAACTTGATATACAAAGGCAGAAGGAGGCAATCCAGATGAAGGCACACGTGTCAAAGGAATGTTCATTAGATCACCACATAGTTCCACGTGGCGTAGAGATGATCCGTCCTTAATAGATAGAGAGAAGAGAAGAGAGAAGGCACAAAATTTATTTTTATTTTTGAAAAATTACACTTCGAAATTCATCACTAGGATTGCGGCAGTGCTAACAAAAACATGGAATTCAATGATGAAACAGGCCGGCTAAGGATCCCCACGCCTTGTCGTGGATGCTCCGCTACCTGCAGAAAACGTCGAGAATCACTGGTTCTAAAATTGTCCCACTGTTGTCTCCGAGGCGGCTTGTTCAATGTGACTACAAAGACGGCCATGGATAAATATGGTGCATACAAGAGAGTTTTGAAGGTCCGTGGGTCGTGTCAGAAGCAGACGTAGGAACTAGCAGGACCGCACCACCGGTGCAACGAACCTTTTATCTGCTATCGGGAAGGCCAAATGCCCCGATTTCTATATACATGGTATGTACATGAAGGAAAAATGTGGGTCGACCAACGACATTGATATGTGCACTTATTTGGTTGGTACCAAATTTGGCATGGATTTTAAGGTGAGTTTTTTACATGATCTTCACAAGTATCAAGAGCATCTTACATCGTATGTCCAATTGGGAAGGACAAATGGCCCAATTTCCATACACATGGTATGTATGTGAAGGAAAATTACGTGTTGGCCAACAACATTGATATGTGCAAGTCTCTGATTGGTACCAAACTTGGCAGGGGTCTTAAGGTGAATGTTTTCCATGATCTTGACATGTATCAAGTGGATCGGATGCCATATGTCCAATCGGGAAGCGCAAATGCCCCAATTTCTATATGCATGGTACGTATGTGAAGGAAAAATACGGGATGGCCAATGACATTGATATATGCACTTATCCGATTGGTACCAAACTTGGAACGGTTCTTAAGTTGAGTGGTTTCCTTGATCTTGCCAAGTATAAAGAGAATTCGACCCCGTATGTCTGGTTGGGAAGGCCAAATGCCCCAATTTCCACATGCATGTTACGTATGTGAAGGAAGATTATGCATCGGCCAATGACATTGATATGTCACTTGTCTAATTGGTACCAAACTTGAAATGGGTCTTAGGGTGTGTTAACCTTTTGGCAGCCCACCCATGTTGTAATATATGTACTTACAATTTTTGCCGATTCGGCCATGTACATAGAGAGCTAAAAAGAAAATGAGGGAAGCTAGAGTAGGGTGGTCGCACATTGCGCCACTAGCTAGGAGAATTAGAGCTTGAGAGAGTGCAATAGATGGAAAGGGTTAGTCCTCCCTTGAAAAAAGGTACTTGTATAAAAGGCAAAGTCTTTGACTTTAGTCTTCACTTGTTGGATACCACGTTGAATGCAAAGAGCTCAAGCTTCCCTCCACTCCCTTAAGGGTGTTGGATTTCTTGCATGCTTTCTTTCCTTCTATGGTCTCATGTGCTTGCTACGTCCATGGTTTCCCCTTCACCCACGCTCATGAGTATGCCATCTTCTCTCTTTCCCTCTCCCTCTCCTCTCCAAGCGAAATCGCATTTGCAACAAGTTGGGAGCTGCGAACGTGACATTCGTAGAACCGATTGCAAGGTTGGCTCCTACCCAGAAGTAGCAAGGAGTTGAGCACTCACTTGCGGCATGCTTGGACGATCCCCAATGACATGTGAGTCGCATACATAGAAGACTTAACATTTTTGGTGCCATTGCTAGGGATACTAGTCAGGTACGCTCCACCAATACCAATCGTTCCCTTGTTATCCACCCGATTCGAGCTTAGAAGCTTGAGCTGGAGTATAGACCGTTTTTGTGAGTTTGGAGAGATTTGAAGGTGATAGGAGTGTTGTTTGTTGTTGAAAGTTGTGTAGAAAGGTTAGCTTTTGATTGATTGTTGTCAAAATCAATCAAAACTAGTACTAAATCTCTTTTTTAGTTGTGATTTGACGTTTGAAGTGACCGGTTCTAGGTGTCACATCGTAGGAAAAAGGTCAAATCGATAGAAAAAAATGTTTGTTTATTATTTCTTTTGTGATAGGTCATAAGAGTGTGTTTGTGTGTGTCCATTTGTGTCAAAATAGATCAAAAAACAACAAAAAACCCCCTGATAGAGTCCAAAGTTGTGTCGACACAAAAAAACTGTCAGCAATTGCCTAGAGTGTGCTGCTTTAGTAAAGCAGTTTGCCGCTATACATAGCAGTATGCCGCTTTAGCAGTAGCCTGCCAGCTGCTGCTAGCTATTACCTACCCCCTTTGACAACATTTATTGTGCCATCCTGGCTGTCAGATAGAGGAATCTCTAAAGCAGTGCGCTGCTTTAGCACCGACACAAAATTTGAGAATTTTCATAAGTATTTAAGAGGAAAAAATGTGAGAGAAGAAATCAATGTTTGGGGGAGCAAGGCAGAGCCTACTCTAATACCAAATGTAGCAAGAGAAAAGCATGGAATAAAGCAAACATAACTCATTTACAAGATGCAAGAATGAGAGCACAATGGCTACCCAACATGCCAAAACCCTAGTGTGGAACCCAACTAGGGTTGAAACACACACACTATCACTAACTCAACAATTTATTGTGGTTTGAGGGAAAAACCTTAAATAACAGAAAACATGCCATTAACCCTTATTGCTTACACATTTTCCACTGCCTTAACTAATACATTAATTCCAACAATCTAGGCTACTAGGAGACCAACGATGAAGCTACAGATTCACACTAGCCAAGATTTCACCTAAGTGCTTAGAACAAAACCACAGTAGGCTCAAGCATTTATAGTGGATATATTTACAATATAGATTGATGTTTGTGGTATCCAAAGCCAATGGGCCAAAGATGAAGTGACACCATTATACTTTGCGTGAAAATGGACTAGACTTGCACATTTATCTTTTAAAACAAGAAAATTGCTATTTTCATTTGATAATGAACTTCAAATTGCACATTCAATCTTTATGGGCACTTTGATTTGAACATCTTTTTGACATTACATTTTATATTTCAATATTGAAATAATTGACAATTCACATTGGCATTATTATATGGTACACTTAACCTTCATATCAAATTCTCTTGAAACTTTTTGTACATATAGAAGAAATACAAGTGTTTAGAATTTATAAAACAAAATTAGCTTATATTATATATCTTACATGGAGCACATTGTAGCCATGCACTACAAGAGCTAGGAGGTGCTTGATTTTGCCTAGTTTTTGTAGCATTTGAAACTTGTGTAAACAATCGGAAGATGGATGTTGACAAACTGACTTGCTTCTCATTATGAAATAGTCATTAATAATGAGTGAAGTGATTTAGGTTTCAAGGTCAAACATGCTAGTTAATTATTGGATTGAAACACTTATTTCAATTGACATTATGTCTAGATTTTGTGTCTCAAGGTGGCACAACCACGAAGCTCCCATTTAGAGAAACTTTAAAGTAACTCTAATAAATTTACAATAAAAATTCCCAATAAGTTGTAAAACCAAAATGAAGTGTGTAAGTTGAAAGGAGAGGGAAATATAAAAAAGTAGGTGAAGGTGAATAAATACGGGGAAGGGTAGATGAGTGAAAAGAGAGGAGAGGAGAGAGTGAAAGAGGGGATGGACCATCAAACATAAGTGCGGGACCCTCTTCCTACATTTAAATAATAGCATGTGCTTTGAATAAAGAGTGGTGTCATACAAGCTAAAAGACAAAACAAGCCATCACATATAATCTAATTTAACATTTAACTAAAATATTATACTAACCACATCATTACTAAAATAGTAAACATTGACAAAATAAAAGCAATTACATCTCTCCAACATAAGTGAATAAGGTGACTAAACCACTATAGTCTTGCTTTTAACAAGCTTAGGCATTAATGTTTTCCAATAACTTGTAAAAGGGAAGGAAAAGTGGAAGGAAAGGGGTAGTGAAAAATGCAAGTGAAGGTGAATAAATATGGAAACAGGTAGATGAGTAAAAAGAGAGGAGAGGAGAGAAGTGGAGAGGGGATGGACCTTTTTTTTTTTTTTGGACCAACCAGGGTCTCAGGCTCTGATGAGCCCCTGACGCTCGGAGGAAACCCGTGCCCTAGCTTATGAATTCGCTAGCACCTTAGAGTCAATCACTCCGGTGCATGGACCATTAAAAATGCTGGGACATGAGTGGAGACCCCCATTTAAATAATCTCACATAAGATAAAATACTTCACGACTATCAACTAAACTACTACTAACCTGAATTTAAACTAACATTAAGCAGCATTAAGAAAAGTCAGCATGCATAACTCTTTGAAATAGTTGCCTCAGACCCTTGGAGCTTGTTCACGCAAGCAGCTTGGTTTGTAAACCAACTTGTCATTGGCAGCTCATACTTGGAAATTGGATTTTGGGCTGGCCCCTATTCTAGAGCAAGGACCCAAGGAAAAACCATGTCTGCACCAGGTGATTTTGATATGTTAAGGAACTCTTTGCTGACACCTCAGCCCTGCATGCACAAGTGAACCCGAACTTTGCCACATGCTGGTTTGCAAACAAATCCAACAAGCTCTTAACTCTGTGAGGGCCAAAAATCAAAGTAACGTGCTGATGCTATATATGCTATCCCAAAAGCATGTACTCCAGGGGAATTATCTGTGGGGGGGATCTCTGGAAAGTAAGAGGATCAGCAAAGTAGCTTTTCAGACATGTTGCTTGGAAAAAGAGCAAGGGGGTCTTGGCATCATCAACATTGGTTTGCTTGCTGAGAAGCTTGCAGCTAAATGGGTGCAAAGAGTCATCTTGTCTAATGATGTTTGGGCAGACTTACTCAAAAGGGATATTAATAAATTTTGGCTCAAAGGTAAAAGATCTTGGAAGGGTTTCTCTCTCAATGAAGTTTTGTTCTCAAAGGCCTATCTCTCCCCTATAGGCAGCAAACTGTGCTGTAGGATGTGGGAGTCTTGGATGAAATACAAAAAGCTCTTCTGTTTCCAAACCTTTACTAAGAGAGGTAGGTATGCCTATACTGCTGACTCTGTGTGGTTTGGCCATCTCGTGTCTCCGATCTCCAATGAACAGGTCCAGACCAGTCTTTCTTGTTTCAAAGCTGGTATAAAGGTTTGGGGTGACTTATGTGACTCAACTGGCATATTAAACAGGGAACAACTCTGCAATAAATTCATCTTGTCCCGTGGTGGAGTTGAGTTGGTCATTCAGAGGTGTAATGCTCTTAAGGTTTCCATTCCCCCGGGGCTGATTTGTGACTGTATTACCTTTTCTAAAGCCATCCGGTGGGGCGACTCCAGTAATCTTGTCAAGTTACCTAACACTTTTCATGCAAGGAATCTGATTCTTAAGCTCAATAAGAGATGGTCCTTGGCCTGGAACAAACATCAATGGGCCTTCCGATTTAAGCTTATTTGGGCCTTCGCTCATGAAAGAAAACACGCCATTTTGGCCTGGCTGGTCATGCACAAAGCGACCTGGACCCTTGAGAAGGCCCTGAAGTTTGGACATGGGAACGGCCTTTGTCCCCGCTGTAATACCAAGCTGGAAACTGTCCCCCATCTCTTCTTCTCTTGCCCAGACACTAGACAATTCTTGGATGTTCTGAACAAGGCCTTTAAGAAAATTAGGAAAATCCCTTTGAGTTGGAAAGAAATCCTCCTAGGAGAATGCCACTCTATGGACCCCTTAACGTGGCAGTCCGTCAGAATTCTGTTTCTTTGGCATGTATGGAAGCAACGTAATGAAGCGCTATATGAAATTAAAACTAATCACCACTTTTATCTTTTTCTTGATAGTGTACTCAAGCTTATCCATCGACTCCAGCCGAGTGGTGTTTCCATGGAGGTGGACCGGTGGCAAGACCTACCTTGGAGGAAATGGAAGAGATTCCATGTCTCCTCGCATAGCCAAACAAAGGAAGTTATGATACAAGGACTCCAACTGGAATGTCAAAGAAGGCTGCAGAATTTCGAGTTCTACGTCCAGGCTTCAGAGAGCTTCTGTGGGGTTCTTTAAGCCCTCATGGCCTCAATTTTCTGCTCATGATATTCTACCAGCCTCTCGGTCAAGCTCCACTGGGGCTGGCTGGCCACTGCCTAGTGCCTCAGTCTGTGCTTCAGGATTTGTCTGTCTAACTGGTGCATCAGAATTGTTATGTTACAGTGTTTCTTGGCCTCAACCTTCTGCTCATTATGTTTAATCATCCTCTCTCACGGATTAGAAGAGGGGCTGGCCGCCGAGTACTGATACATCAGGATTTTCTGCTACAGTGTCTCTGTTGTTCCTTTTCTGAAGATCTTTACCTTTACTGGTGCTGGCTGGCCGAACAGTTCATGATATGATTTAGTACAGTTTCAGTTTTTCTTTCAGGGTTTTTACCCCCTTTTTCTGAAGGGTTCATCAGGTCGTAGTGTCTCCCCATGGACCTTCCACATGGGATCTTGTAACCATATTTTTTTTTAATATATTCCACCGTTTTAACTAAAAAAAAAAAAGAAGAAAAGTCAGCATGCATAACTCTTTGAAATAGTTGCCTCAGACCCTTGGAGCTTGTTCACGCAAGCAGCTTGGTTTGTAAACCAACTTGTCATTGGCAGCTCATACTTGGAAATTGGATTTTGGGCTGGCCCCTATTCTAGAGCAAGGACCCAAGGAAAAACCATGTCTGCACCAGGTGATTTTGATATGTTAAGGAACTCTTTGCTGACACCTCAGCCCTGCATGCACAAGTGAACCCGAACTTTGCCACATGCTGGTTTGCAAACAAATCCAACAAGCTCTTAACTCTGTGAGGGCCAAAAATCAAAGTAACGTGCTGATGCTATATATGCTATCCCAAAAGCATGTACCCTTGTAAGCGCAGGAGTCAGAGTTGCACAAAATTCACGACGCACGAGAGTCTCGCTACTGGCAACGGGCATGCATGTGTACGAGCCAAACTACAAAGCACAAGTGTACAAGTTTCAGGCTTTTACACTTCCGATTTCCAGAGATGAAAAAAATATTACGTAAGTTGGCCTTTATAAGAGCATTAAGCGCAGGAGTCAGAGTTGCACACAATTCACGACGCACGAGAGTCTCGCTACTGGCAAAGTATTCGCACGCCTGAACACACAAAGTTAACGCTACTGGCAACGCGCATGCATGTGTACTAGTAGGTACGAATTCTGCGAGCCAAACTACAAAGCACAAGTGTACAAGTTTCAGGCTTTTATTTTGGCCTCGTGATCAAATTGCGGGCCAAGCCGTTTCTGTCAGAAGTCAGGAATCCTGACTCGTAACCAACTCTAGATAGTAGATAATCTCCACTTCCGATTTCCAGAAATTGCTCCATCGCTCACATTACCAACTAGCAGACCATTATTATAAGGTGGTCGCCTTGCTTCCATGCCTTTACTCTCTAGTTTACCAGTTTGCGTAGGAACAGAGATTTCATGCTTACGACTTGTCCATTTTCTTTGTAGCAGAGGTTTCTGATTGATTTGCAGCCATGATGAGGATTGCCCAGCACCTGAGAAAGCTCGAGACCCAGCTGCGTGCGAGAAACTTTTCCGGATACACCATCCCAGTAACAGCATCGTCTCGCCATGCCCAGGATCGTGTCATATACGCTTCGCTAGTTCTCCTTCACGAGCGCGCAAGGGCTAAGGCAATTTTATCATATCGTCTAATGCTTCCAATTCTTAGTAACATGCATTCCATCATCCCTGTTGCTGACTTAGTGTGTTAGTTGTTATCTTAGTACAGGCTGAGGTTGTGCATGCTGCTGGTGGGGCACAAGCAGTCTCCTGTCTTCTTGGACTTCCTTTGGGCCACAACTCCTCTTACCATCGAGGAACGGCTTTTGCTCCTCCGTTTGTACGAGAGGCCATTTGGTCTGCAAGTGCCAATTCCACAACCGAGGAAGGTTGGGTGCTTCACCTCTTTTCATTTTGCTACTTTCCTCCATTTATGAGTGGTTAGGGGGGAGAGGACACATAACGTCACTTGGGGGAAGTGGTTGCACCTTCATATGACACATCATGAGCTATGCAAATTTGGAATGTTGACTCTTCGTGACTATGTATAGTACGTAGCATTTTAATGAATAGGTTCATTTTTAACTTGCAAATTTGGATTTTTGACTCGTCGTGACTATGATTCAAGAGATGGTTATGAAATACCTTACCCTTTCATATTCTTGTACAAGAAATACCTTATGCTTTTACAATATGCTTGCAAAAAGCACCAATGCTTTCATAAAGAGGCTCATGCTAACTTCTATCACGACTATGATTCAAGAGATGGTCATGACATACCTTAGGCTTTCATATTCTTGTACAAGAAATACCTCATGCTTTCATAATATGCTTGCAAAGGACCAATGCTTCCATGAAGAGGCTCATGCTAACTTCCCTCCCGACTTGTCGCATAACCATGGAGGGAAGGATTTGGCAGATCCACGGGTCTTAGCTGATGTTGGGGATTTTCCAATCCAAGAGTTGCAAAATCTTGGGATCGGAGATGAACTCTTAATGAAGACAGTCTCTGACTCTGTGAAGCTGGTCATGGATCAGGTAGACATGAAATTAAAAGACGTTTCAAGTGATGGTTTACTTAACTTTACCTGTCTTTTACTTTATTTATTACCACATGGACTCTTCTCATCTTGTGCTTGTTGTGATTTAACTATTGCTTTGTGGAGGGGTTGTGTTCACAATTAATTGTTAAAATGTGGTTGTGATTTAACTCTTGCTTTGTGGAGGGGTTGTGTTCACAACTAATTGTTAAAATGTGGTTGCATGGGAATTTAGGTTGAGAACTAGATGATGATGCAAGACTTGCATTTAATGTAAGAATAACAAAGCCAACGCAATTTTCCTTGTAAAAGGAAACACCAAATGGCTTGTCTTTTGCCAATTATGAGCATTGCAAATTTTGGTGGAGGTGAGATTGGTAGTCTTCCCTAGATGAGCACTCTAATATAGGAAGCCTCCTATGGGAATTCCTCCAAACACAACCTTTTCAAGCATTTGAGTTCATTGTAGTTACTAAAATAAAGCTGCAACAAATTACCTTTTAGTATAGTGTCTCACACTTTCCATTGGGCAAGATAGTGTGATAGTTAACCACCTATCTCTCGACATGCAAAAAAGTCAAGACATATGGAATTATTGTACTAAGGACCCATGAAATATGCAAAAAATGAAAAAAAAAAGACATTTGGAATTATTGTCACCCTTTCTTACAAAAGGTTAGACAATAGTTAAAGATAAACCATCATAATGCCTAGGGTTTGCGAAAGAATGTTGCCAAGTAACTTACTTAGCACTAATGTACATGACAAAATATATCTAACATACATTTTGGGCCCATGGGAGCCACTAGAGGTTTTAAATTTGAATAGTTAATGTCTTAATTCTATGATGTTAATTCTCATATTTATTTGTAGCTCAATTTTTAATAGTGATCCCTTTGTCAAAACGTAGACTATACACATATTACAACTTCCTTTAGTCTCATAGGCCTTGAGAATGTGCTATGCCTTGAGATTAAATAAGTTGATTCAACATTAAAGGATTGGCTTACATAGCAAACAATTTTGAGTTAAGTTCATAAAAATATGCTAATATTTTAGATTTTTCAAAGGAGTTCTACATCTAGCCAGTTATCCATAGTTTTTCTATAGAGAGGAAGCCTCAAAGACTTAACAAGAACTAAGAAGTATGGAATCCGCAAGCTTGGTGCTTCTTCCATATTGCATAAAGTATGACCTTTCATGTACTTCTTTACTGCACTAGTAGGGATACTAATGTTTCTTTTACAAACTTTGAGATGTATACAATTTTCTTATTTTCGAACTTGTGCCCAAAAAAGTAAAATTGATATATGATTAAGCATAGTTACACATGTGTGCTATATTCTAGGATGGGTGAGGCATGGATGCCTTGGATTAGGAAACTTCCATGTCCATTCTATTTCCATGGTTCTTAATTCCAACCACATTTTACAATTAGTTGTGAACACAACCTGTCCACAAAGCAATAATTAAATCACAGCCACAAGCATGTAAAAAACCACAACCCTAAAGATTCTCAACTTTTGTTTTATAAATGTTTTCTTTTCTTGACAGTATCCTCTTCGCCCTTTGATTATTGGGGGTGATCACTCCCTCTCCTACCCTATTGTACGAGCAGTTGCAGAGAAGCTTGGGGGCCCAGTTGATATCATCCACTTTGATGCACATCCGGACCTTTATGAATCTTTTGAAGGAAACAAGTTCTCGCATGCATCATCCTTTGCACGCATCATGGAAGGTGGCCATGCTTGTCGTCTTTTGCAGGTTTGCTTTTATATTCTCCTTTCATTTCATTATAATAGTACGTGAGAGAAATTCAAATAATTTTTTGCTCTTTTCTTTGTAATGCAAAGGTTGGAATACGTTCTATAAACAAAGAGGGGAGGGCGCAAGCCAAGAGGTTTGGAGTGGAGCTTTATGAGATGAGGCATTTTGAAAAACATCGAGAATTTTTGGAGAATTTGGTATGCCATATCTTACCCAGCCTTAAGTTGTAGAATAATGCTCCAAGCTTAATTTTGATAATGATGATGCATCCATATATGGCCTTTTGTCCAACCTTTACTTGGACATTTTGCCCACCTTTTACTACTCAGGTAGCAAAAAACCATTTTAAACCATGAAAAGACATTCAACTATGTTTCATCACCATATTTGCCATGTGACAAAATTATTTATGTTCATGTTGGACTGTGTATTGTAGGAGCTTGGCGTGGGTGCAAAAGGTGTGTACGTATCCATTGACGTAGATTGCCTCGACCCAGGTTTTGCACCAGGAGTGTCTCACATAGAGTCTGGTGGACTCTCCTTCCGTGATGTGATGAATATCTTACAACACTTTTAGGGAGACATTGTTGCAGGTGATGTTGTGGAGTACAATCCTCAACGTGACACATCATATCATATGACCGCCATGGTGGCATCAAAATTTGTGCGGGAACTAACTGCAAAGATGCCAAAAATGTGAAAATTACCCCTCCGGATAATCATAGCCAAACAATCTTAGTAATAAATTATGTTCACACTATGCAAACATGAGCATTGAAAGATTGAATGCATCCAATTACCTACAAGGGATTCCAATCTATGTATCAATGGGATAGTACTATCTCATTGAATCTTATGTGGAAAAAGCATGTTTTAAGAATCATTCATGTTAGTCAAGTTAATCATGTGATTCATGTGGCCATTTTCATTCATGGTAATGCTCTAGTAATGATTGTGTTCCTACATATCTTTGTTCAAAAGAAAGAGGGCATACTTTGTGCCATCTATGGAAAAATGAGTGATTTTGAAGAAAATAATTTCATTTGATCACAAAATGAAAATTTCATTACACATTCACATTTTCACAATCAAGACAAATCGATTAACATGCATATTTGTGGTTGCATCTTATTTTCATCTGGATTCTAAAGAGGTGTTATCTTTCATACTCATAACGTGATAAAGGGCCATGTAACACTACAAATAGACACATGCACAAAGTTAAAAGGATTTGTCTTTCGAATGTTTTGGTGGCTTTTGTTATTACAATTTCTCTATTTTAATAGATAAAAATCATAAATAAAATTTGAAAGATTTCTACACAAATACACTTTCTACAAGTAGTAGGAAGATTTTATAAATAACACCTAAATTTAAACGTCACACAATTTTTAGATACCATTTGTCAAAAGAAACAAGGGGGAGGAGAGAGAGAGAGAGAGAGAGAGAGAGAGAGAGCACGCGTGCATGTGTGTGTGTGTGTGTGTGTGTGTGAATTCATGCATGTATGTATATATAATTACCAAGGATTTATTGGGAAATTTTTGTTCGTAATACGCATGTAGGGAAAGGATGTACATGTAACACTTAGAATGACAGTACCTTAACTAAGTTTTTATAAATTAGATTGGTATATGTATATAAATCCAACAATTCACTTTTTTTTTAAAATTAGTGAAACTTTTTCCTCAATACAAAAAATAAAGTTCTTTTGTTTTCAAGTTGGTTTCTTTACTTACAGATAATAATTCTACCAATGCTATTGGCACCCCTATTGGGTGCAATGAGGGGGATTAAAGTTGACATGTATCCTCTTTGCCCTTTGATTATTGGGGGTGATCACTCCCTCTCCTACCCTATTGTACGAGCAGTTGCAGAGAAGCTTGGGGGCCCAGTTGATATCATCCACTTTGATGCACATCCGGACCTTTATGAATCTTTTGAAGGAAACAAGTTCTCGCATGCATCATCCTTTGCACGCATCATGGAAGGTGGCCATGCCCGTCGTCTTTTGCAGGTTTGCTTTTATATTCTCCTTTCATTTCATTATAATAGTACGTGAGAAATTCAAATAATTTTTTGCTCTTTTCTTTGTAATGCAAAGGTTGGAATACGTTCTATAAACAAAGAGGGGAGGGCGCAAGCCGAGAGGTTTGGAGTGGAGCTTTATGAGATGAGGCATTTTGAAAAACATCGAGAATTTTTGGAGAATTTGGTATGCCACATCTTACCTAGCCTTAAGTTGTAGAATAATGCTCCAAGCTTAATTTTGATAATGATGATGCATCCATATATGGCCATTTGTCCAACCTTTACTTGGACATTTTGCCCACCTTTTACTACTCAGGTAGCAAAAAACCATTTTAAACCATGAAAAGACATTCAACTATGTTTCATCACCATATTTGCCATGTGACAAAATTATTTATGTTCATGTTGGACTGTGTATTGTAGGAGCTTGGCGTGGGTGCAAAAGGTGTGTACGTATCCATTGACGTAGATTGCCTCGACCCAGGTTTTGCACCAGGAGTGTCTCACATAGAGTCTGGTGGACTCTCCTTCCGTGATGTGATGAATATCTTACAACACTTGAAGGGAGACATTGTTGTAGGCGATGTTGTGGAGTACAATCCTCAACGTGACACATCATATCATATGACCACCATGGTGGCATCAAAATTTGTGCGGGAACTAACTGCAAAGATGTCAAAAATGTGAAAATTACCCCTCCGGATAATCATAGCCAGACAATCTTAGTAATAAATTATGTTCACACTATGCAAACATGAGCATTGAAAGATTGAATGCATCCAATTACCTACAAGGGATTCTAATCTATGTATCAATGGGATAGTACTATCTCATTGAATCTTATGTGGAAAAAGCATGTTTTAAGAATCATTCATGTTAGTCAAGTTAATCATGTGATTCATGTGGCCATTTTCATTCATGGTAATACTCTAGTAGTGATTGTGTACCTACATATCTTTGTTCAAAAGAAAGAGGGCCTACTTTGTGCCATCTATGGAAAAATGAGTGATTTTGAAGAAAATAATTTCATTTGATCACAAAATGAAAATTTCATTACACATTCACATTTTCACAATCAAGACAAATCGATTAACATGCATATTTGTGGTTGCATCTTATAATTTTCATCTGGATTCTAAAGAGGTGTTATTTTTAATACTCATAACGTGATAAAGGGCCATGTAACACTACAAATAGACACATGCACAAAGTTAAAAGGATTTGTCTTTCAAATGTTTTGGTGGCTTTTGTTATTACAATTTCTCTATTTTAATAGATAAAAATCATAAATAAAATTTGAAAGATTTCTACACAAATACACTACAAGTAGTAGGAGGATTTTCTAAATAACACCTAAATTTAAACGTCACACAATTTTTAGATACCATTTGTCGAAAGAAACAAGGGGGAGGAGAGAGAGAGAGAGAGAGAGAGCACGCGTGCATGTGTGTGTGTGTGTGTGTGTGTGTGTGAATTCATGCATGTATGTATATATAATTACCAAGGATTTATTGGAAAATTTTTGTTCATAATATGCATGTAGGGAAAGGATGTACATGTAACACTTAGAATGACACTACCTTAACTAAGTTTTTATAAATTAGATTGGTATATGTATATAAATCCAACAATTCACTTTTTTTAAAAAATTAGTGAAACTTTTTAGTCAATACAAAAAATAAAGTTCTTTTGTTTTCAAGTTGGTTTCTTTACTTACAGATAATAATTCTACCAATGCTATTGGCACCCCTATTGGGTGCAATGAGGGGGATTAAAGTTGACATGTCTTGGCCTTGATTGCTTGTGTTAGCCAAACAAGCTCAATGCCCATGGGTGCAAGGAGGATATCTACATTGAAAATGGGTCTGTGAAATTTTCATGGGATATATATCTGTGTGTGTGTGTGTGTGTGTGTGTGTGTGTACCGCACACACACACACACACATGCATGCATGTACATATGTATGTATGTATGTATGCATGTGTATCTATATGTGTCTACGATGTGTATATGTATATGTATATGAGATGTGTATACATACATAAAAATGCGTGCGCGCGTGCGCGCGCACACACACAGACACACACCCCGACGTGCGTGCACACACTCACACACTCACACACTCACACATACACATATATATTAGCATTATAATCACAAGGTTCACTTAACAAAGCTTGTAGCAGAAATCCAAAAAAAGGCCTTGCCTATGCCAACATCACCAAAAGGGAGAAGGTGCTAAGTAAAGTAAGTGCCCTAACAAGGATAAAGATGAGAAAAAATAAAGATGCTCCTAACCAAGTTACACGTTGCTTGAATCAAAATCTCCTAATGCTAGTACAACGAGCATATCCTTAAAAAGCGATTTGGAAATATATATTTGTGATATTTATCATCAAATAACAACTTGTGCACTCACATGTATATGTACTTGTCTTCATGTGGGAGCGAGCCTCACAAATTCTAAGTTTG